>NW_007726982.1:94890-143637 GCF_000696425.1 Galeopterus variegatus | reverse complement strand
CACACCCCAGCCTTTGCACTGTACATATACAACTTCAGTATATCCTCATATACCAATCAGTATGCATTTGGCTCCAAGGGACAAAAAATCTGACTATGGCTTATGAAATGTCACTGAATTACTTCATGTAATAGAAAGTCTGAAAGTGGTGGTTCCAGGTTTGTTTCAGTAACAACATAAATGCCCAGGGAAACAAATTGTTTTATTACTTCTGCTCTGCCATCCTGAGTATTTGGCTTTACATCCTCAGTCTTGTGCCTCATATACCCAAAACGGCTGCTGCAGCTCCAGCCATCACATCTGCACACAAGGAAAGAAGAGGATGAAGAGAGATGCTCTTTCTCTGCCTGAGGAAGCACATCCTTTCTAGGAGCTTCCAGCAGATTTTTCCTTATGTCTCATTGGTAGAATTGGATTAGAGGTCATCTCTGTTAATGAATGGAGAAATCACAGTCGCCTCTTGTGGGGTCATGTCTCTGGTGATCATAATTTGCTTTCATGGACCCAAGCCTGCTGCCACCTCCACACAGCTACACATGCTTCAGCATCCTCCTGTTACTAAGCTATAGGAAAAGGGAAGAGAAGGAGTGATTTTTATTTAAACAGAGTGGAGCATTCCTACTAAGGCCCGCAGATGGGCATTTGCTGAGGTGTTAGAGGAACTATGAGGGGCCATGGAGGCTGAAAATTGGGCATGAGAGGGAGCATGTGAAGAGACGTGTTCGGAGGGGAGCCGGCCTTGGAGGCCGAGTGGAGCATTCCTACTAAGGCCCGCAGATGGGCATTTGCTGAGGTGTTAGAGGAACTATGAGGGGCCATCGAGGCTGAGAATTGGGCATGAGAGGGAGCATGTGAAGAGACGTGTTCGGAGGGGAGCCGGCCTTGGAGGCCACACCAGCCCTGGGGATTCCACACTAAGTGCAATGGGAAGCCTTTAGAAAATTGTATCCGGGAGGTGATCTGTGTGTGCTAGGATTAGTTCAAGGATCCCTCTGGTCATGCCGAGACATGTGGGTGCAGGGGTGGAAGGGAGGACTGTCCTGGAAGACAGTCAGGAGGCTGTCGCAGGGGTCCCTGTGGAGATGATGAGGCTGAACTACGGCAGATCAGCCCCCCAGAAGACTCCTCACCTCCTTTCTTGCACAAGGAAGAGACTTTCGTGGCAATGGTCCAGCAAGAATCCCAAACCCATCGGGGCTGAAAAGTGCCCAGAGACACGTGTACACAGCTCTAGCGCCAAAGGGCCTCTAGCTAACGAGCAGAGAAGAGGAACCTGAAAATGGGTTTAAAAAAAATGGGTTTAATTTGTAGTGAAGGTGATGAAGATTACTTGAGCCTCAGAGCTAATTTCATCTGTGAATTCCTGTCATTTCTAGATAGTGGACTGAAAGCCTTCCTCCTTTGCTGTAGCTAGGGAGACAGAGGAGTGAAAGACGACAAATGAAAACCAGAAGTAGGAGCAGCCTAAAGAAATGAGAGGGAGCTTATTTTCCACTGGGAGCCCCGGCCCCTGCCCCCGGGTGACTGTACCTCTGCCTCCACCCGCCCCTCCCACGTGTCCCCCTCCGTACCTTTGTGAGCACCTCAGCAGGATGACCCCAGCTCCTCGCTGAGAATTTAACACCCCAGTGTGAAATCACAGCCCTGTAACTTTCCCTTTAAGAACTGTCAGAGCCGGGGAGGCTGGCCAAGCTCGGGCTGGAGGTGGGGACAGAGGCAAGAAAGAAAAAAAAGAAAGAGAGGCAGGAAAAGTTTTTTCAGAGGAAAATGCTGGGTTTGTCCTTAACCCTGACGTCAGATCTTGCTTTAATAAACCCCCCCAAGGGCTGCAGAAGAGGTATATCTGGTGCTCCTGATGGGCCAGGCTGGTCTGGGCCCAGCTCCCCCGAGAGGTGGCTGGATCCTCTGGGCTACTTCGTCGATGCCTTTGCCACTGACTTCCAGGCATGAGGAGGTTCCTGTTCTGGTCGCTGGCAGTAGTGACAGCAGCCGCCACGGGCAGCGTCCTGGCCATGGTGAGTCCTGCCTGCCGAGGCTCAGGGAGGGGACCCAGATCCCTTTGCCACCCGTCCTGCTGTATGGAGGCTGGTGGGCAGGATAAGAAGGGCCAGAATGGTGGTGGCAGGGCGATTCCCACCTGGGGGGCTAGGGACAGAAGCAGAGCTGCCTGAGTCAGCTGAGCCTGGCAGGGCGTGGAGGAAGAGACAACTCTTGGGGGAGCAAATCAAACAGGTTTGGCCTCTCAGCCCTCCCTTCCCACCTGAAACCAAGCAGAAAGCGAGAGGCAATCAACAGAACTAAGAGTCGGGGGTCTGGCCTCCAGACCCAGCTTTGCCAAGACTGGCTGTGTGACCTTGGGCTCGTCACTCACCCTCCTGGAGCAGCGTAGAGCAAGGAAGCTGTTAGGAGACTTCTAGAGTGTTTGAGTTTGAAAACTCAGACTCCAAGTGTTGGATATACCACAAGGAGGGAAGACGGGAAAAGCCAAAAAAGTTGGAAAGGAAAATGCCAGCTTTCAGCAAAAGCTCCTCACTTGAAACAGGGCTTGGGGAGATTTCTAACACCAGCTGCTGCTGCCTTGGGTGGGTGCAGCCCTGTGCAGTCTATAAAGCGTGCACACTTACATCTTGCATCAGAAGCCCGCTGTTCCTGGGGGTGTCCTGAGGGTCCTCTCTCCTCCACCTGCATCCATGGCACACCAAGGGGAAGGCACAAGGTGTCCAAGGCGCTGGGGAGCGAGACACGTGGCAGCATGTGCTGGAGCCTGGTGCAGAGCAGGCNCTCGCCCGGCCCGCGCCAGCCTTAAAGGCGCAGCTCCCGCGACCCCCGCCTCCGCTCCCCGCCCCGGAGACTGGTTCCAGCTCCCGTCGAAAAATGCGGGGGGCGTGGGTTCCTGATGAAGGCACCGGGGTCTCCGCCCCCAAACCGTGGGCACCCGGTCTGGATGGGGCGCCTGGGGAGGCTTTGTCCAACTTCCTGCCCGGACCGACGGTGGGGGTGGGCGCTTCATTCTGTCTTTTGTTTTTCAGTTGTTCTCTTACTAACTCTCCAGAGCCAAACCTCCCTCAGGGCTTGGAACCCATGGGAGGCCGGTCAGGGGCGATGGCCACTGCCTAGAGAGGACCACGGCCCACACTTCTGTCTGTGGGACTTTGCAGACCCTCCTTGGAGAGCTCAAAGTCTGGGCCCTGGCTGGGGATGCGCCCTGAGCACTAGGGACCGTACTAGTTTTTGATTGTGTATCAAACCACACTGTTAGGCCTAAGAAGCCAAGGGAAAAAAAAAAAAAAAAAAAAAAATGAGAGGCCCCAGGAAAGGAAGAAATCCTGACAGAAGAGCTGTCAGGAGCACACGCGGAGGCTGGGTCCGTTTGCTCTGCACTGGTGATTTTTGAACTGGGGGGACACTTCTTTAAGGGATCGTCAAGTGAAAATATGTACAGCTTGGAACGTGAGTAAATGTTTCTGCACATTTCCTTTCGGCTTGGAAATTTAAAGAAAAGTAGTTTTGTTTGCTCAGATATTTCGAATTTTCTTTGTCTTGGTTTGCAGGAGCTCTCTGTCCAGAATGTATTAGTTCTGGTTTAAGAAATACTTTGCAAAGGAAGGGGGAGATGATTGAGTGACACTGCGGAGCTCCAAGGTCAGAGTCAACTTGGGCAAGAGTAGGAAACTGCAGAACAGCCCCTTCCTCCTTTCCCTCCCAGGACCCTCACACTTGGGGCATGGTAGTCTGCTGGTCAGTGCTCTGCATTACACTTAAGGAAATCACATTTTAGATAACCCAAGAGGAGTAGGGTAATGTCTGTATCCAACAGCACGGTGCTAGGTTTGCTTTCTCAACCTGAAACTATGGGGCTAGTGAACGGGACACCAAATCTGTACCAACCTGCCCCCCCCCCCACATCTTGTCCCATCCCAGCCTGGTGGGAGAAGAAGAGGTTGTCTATTTACATAGCTGAATGTGCTGAGTTTATTATTCTGTTTGGACTGGCTCAGAGGTCCTGTGTAGCCAGTGACGTTTTATAAACAAACCCACCCCAAATCCACACTAGGGGAGAATTCCATTCCTCAGCCATGCGCCCACACCTTTGAGAGACGTGCCTTCTGCTTCCTTATTCAAGGTGCTTCATTGCTGCCCAGGTGAGATCAGAGGCTGTCCGGGACTGCTTTAGACACTGAGGCAGCTCTCCTGTCCTGCATCTCATCTTGTCTTGAAATGCCATTGCTGGGGCCACAGCTTTGTCTTCAGAAGGCCTGAGCATTATGCAAATCGGTTTTTGGGAGAGGCATCACATACTCCAGCATTGCTGTAATGTGCTTCATGAAACTTCTCAAGTGTAGAGAAGCACGCCAATTTGAAAACAAACAAAAAAAAATGGTGTTGTGGGGCTGGGTGGATCCTGCAGTCCAAAAACTGGTTCTCTCTGTTGTCTGCTGTTCAATGTCTCAGAACCCCGACTTTACTAAAATGCATTTGGCTGCCAGGGTATATCCTGACATTAGCCAGCCCTTAGTAAGTGCTAACTATGTATCAGGCTCGGATGTAGGAGCTTTATGTAAATTAACTCTTAGAATTTTCCAACCTCCATAAAGTGCAGTGATTATTATGCTCATTACACAGTCAGGCAGAGGGAGGTGCTGAGGGCTCAGGCACAGGTAGAACCTGCCGTGTCAAGATTCTAACCCAGACCCTGGGACCCTGGTGTGGGTAGCATTTTCCAAACTTACTTGTTCAAGGCACCCTTCTTCTGCAGTGTGTGATGTCGTACAGGAACTCACATTTTCAGAAATACAGTTTCTGAAACACTGCAGTAGCTGATGCGAGTCCAGTAGAGAGCATTGGTTTATCAGACTTACTCTGAATGAAGCGGTGAGGATGTGTTGAGGGAGAAGGGAAAATATGATCTAAAATACACAGCAATGCTTTTCAAAGGACAACCTACAGCCCTGCCACTCTGAGTGTGGTTCCCAGACCAGCAGCATCAACCCCCTGCAGGACCCTGTTAAACATGCAGAATCTCAGGCCCCACCCCAGACCCACCATATCAAATGTGCATGCTCACCAGATTCCCTACCACACCTACCTCTGGTCATCAGATCATCTGCATCAAAATTATAGAGAAGGTCATGAAAAATGCATATCCTGGGCTCCCTCTGAGACCCACAGACTTGGAGCTTTGGGGAACGGGTCCTGGGACCTGGCCTTTTAACACCCTCTTTGGTTGACGTCCATGCACCCTAGTGTTTGAGAATCACTGGCCTATTATTACTTCCCAGGTCATGCACAGCTCCTGGGAGCCTCATAAAAATGCTACTTCCTGGGCCCCACCCTGCATCTATAGAATCCAGATCTCCACGGGCAGAGCCTGGGACTCAGCATGAGGAGGCTGGAGAAACAGTTACTGGTGAGGGGGGCACCAGCCTGCCATTGCCCCCCAGCATGCAGAGGACTAGCTGGCCTGGAGGAGGAGCTGTGATCTGTGCACACGGGAAAAAGAGCCTTGGAAAAGAGTGTGCTTTTGTTTTCCAAGAGAGATTAAGAAAATGCTTTTGGGAGGGTAGCATATGAATGGCTAGTTCCTCGCAACACCTGTAACCTGTTGACTGTAAGTGGGTTACAGATGTTTTCTAAGCTCGATAGACCCCTCCTCTCTGTCTCCCGCTTGTTGTGGTGACTCTGGTAAAGGGTTCATCTTCAGAAGCAAGTCAGCTGCTTGTCTCAGGGCTGTGTTTCCCTCTCTCTTCATCTGATGTTAATTTGTTTTCCCCCCTATTTTTCATTATTTTTTTAGACACTTCAGTGTTAGACAAAAAGCTGTTTTGTAAAGAAAGCAGGGAGATGTTAGCAAAAGGTGTGTTTGTCGAACCAAACAGAATCTTTGTGGGTGACTGAAGATATTCAAGGCGCTGGAGGAGTGAATGAAATCAGCGTGTGCCCCAGCTCCAGAGACGCTCCCCGTGTGGAACAGAGAAGGACAATCTTGAGGAAGAGACAGAGAGGGAGCGACCGGCATACGCGGCTCTGCCTTCAGTTCCGGTCACGCTCCCTGCAGAAGGGAGTCCTGTGGGGAGGGGACAAGGGGACACTGTTGTTATCACTGTTCTTGCCTTTACCCACATCATCTTTTTCCTTGAACATTGAGTGGTATTTACTGTGTCCCAGGGGCTGCACTAAGGTTTTTGATCACTGTCTCATGTAATCCTCACACAGGACAGAGGTGGCGTTGCTCATGTTCCTCAGACACATGAGGAGCCTGTCCCAGGCCAGGGGCTGGGGTGTGGCCAGGCAGTGTGGGGCGTGATGGCCATTCTTTTCTGACCTCACACTCTGTCAGCCCACTCCTCGGAGAGAAGCCTGACCCTCCAGTCCAGCCAGGAGCACATGTGCCCATCCAGGCTCCCCGCCTTTGCCCTGCAGTCCCCTCCATCAGGACACCTTCTGCCTTCCAAGAGGTGACCGTCTCCCTCCAACTTGCATTGCCCTTGCCCTGGGGCTGTGAGTCGGTTTTGGCTACCCTAGGACTTCGTACTGGCCTCTCTCTTTACAGTGTAGGGGAGCTCCTCCCTGGGTGTCTGTCCCTTGGCCACTCATTCGGAGAGCTTTGAGGGCAGCAGAGGGGATGGTGTGTTCACCCCTCTCCATGTAGACCAGTGTCTGACCCTTTGGAGCCCCTCCCCCGCTGGCTTCAGTCCTAACCCTGGGGTACATCCCTCACTCCCCCATTATACAGAAGAAGAAGCTGAGGCATGAAATGAGCAGAGAAACATTAGAGCCCCGGGCTGCCCGAGTCCAGACCCTACCCTTATCCGCGGCACCACCCCGAGGCAGTGTGCTTGTTTTTGGAAGATCTGGCACCCGCTGCTCCTGCTGCTTCTCTGGGACGTGGGCAGGGGGAGAGCAGGGACTGTGAATCTTCAGAAACTTCTACAGAGCAGGAGAGGCAGTTCAGATGGGGGGGAAAAAAAGTCTGAACAAAACAGTCAAACCACACGACTATCAAAGGTATCGGATCTGCTGGAAAAAGAAGATGTGTCCTGGCAGCAGAAGTCAGGGGAGGGCTGTTTCAAGATCTCAGGGTTTTTGTTTTGTTCTGTGTTGTTGCTTTGCTTGTTTTCCTGTCTGCCATTAAAAAAGGAGGGCAATGCCAGTGGCGGGAGCAGAGAGACACATGTCAGGGGAGGCCAGCCACAGAATGCTCACCCACGAACTTGCATCCTGTCTGTGCGCTGCGTGCTGGTTTGTAGAGGCTGCCCGACAGAGGAGAGAAGGAGGGCAGAATAACCCGGCTGGCACAGGAGCTGCCGACACATGTGGACTAAGAGCGTCTGCCTGAGACCTTGTTACAAGCCATGTCCTGGGGGCACGGGCCCCTGACTCCTGGGAGCATGGCATGACCTCCGTACCTGCTCCCCGGGACTGCCTAACATGAGATGGAGCTGTGCCGTCCCTGTCTTGGGTACCATCCAGGTGGGGCAGAGAACTGATACTTTTTCTTTTACTTTATTTTTATATATTTTTCCTTTTTTGTTAATTCTTCCCTCAAAGCACATCCCAAGTCCATCCACTTCCTTCCAGCAGTAATTTGAGCATGCCACCTCTGGCCTTGATTCCTGCAGAGCCTCCTCCTCACTGTTTTCTGCAAACCAGGCCCCAGAGAGACCCATGAAAACATGAATCCGACAATGTCACATCACCGTCCTGGCTTAAAGCTCTCAGGGGATCCCTTCGGACTCTCAATAATCTCCATGGCCCACAGGTCCTAAACCATCTGGCCCCTGCCGCAGTCCTCAGCCCATCTCCAGCCACCCCACCCCACTCCCACCCACTGGCCTTCTTGCCGCTCCAGAGCTGGTTCCTGCATCTGGGCCTCTGAGCTGTTATTTGGATCCCCTCGTGGCTGACTATGGCTCAGCCTGCAGGCTTCTGCTCAGAGAGGCCTGCGGGACTCCATGCAAGGCTGCCCATCCCACCTCCCATGCAGCCAGGACTGCTCACCCCTGTCACTCTGGTTCTTGGCTTCTCAAATGTCTCTAGTGGGGCAGGGGCACCTCTGCCTGGTGCATGGCACTCTCCCCACACCCAGGACAGTACTGAGGTGTGCTGATGCTCAGCACATATCTGAATAATGAATGTCTGAATGAATGGCCGGGAAAGCTGGGAGAGGACAGGGAGACTCCTGGGACTTAACCTTGAAGGTGTGGGGAGGGGTCATGGGATGCTGCACCTGCCCCACATGCTGCCCCATAAGTGGGAAGAAGGAGGGGCCCGTGAAGGGTGGGTCAGCTGGATTGTGCCAGCGACACAGGATTCAGCAGGCGAGGGGAGGGAGCGCAAGGGAGACGATAAAACAGATGTCCAGGAGAGGAAACCAAATTAGTGTCCAGGAGAGGAAATCAAATTAAACTGTAAAATAGATGATATCAGATTTAAAGAGAGAAAGAAAATGGGGGGGGGATACTGGAAATATGAGTAGATGAGAGTGGCAATAAAACACCAGAGAGACCAAGAAAATGGAAAGGAAGTGGAAAATGGGCTTTGCCAGTTAAATGATCTGCTGATGTCCAGGAGAGGAAACCAAATTAAACTGTAAAATAGATGATATCAGATTTAAAGAGAGAAAGAAAATGGGGGGGATACTGGAAATATGAGTAGATGAGAGTGGCAATAAAACACGAGAGAGACCAAGAAAATGGAAAGGAAGTGGAAAATGGGCTTTGCCAGTTAAATGATCTGCTGGAATGAGAGACTCTGGCCTGCAATGCTGTTCTGCTGGCTGCAGCTGTGCTGGGTGTGCCTGGGGACATGCTCCCACCTACACAGTGGCTGGGTAGATCCTTTCAAGATACATTTAATTTGGCATTGTTGTCGAATTTTGGGGGATGACTGCTGATCACTTTCCCGGGCTGTTGAGAGGTGGCTGAATCCCATGGGCAGGTGTCAGTAGTTCCCAGCCCATTCCATCCTGCTTGGGTCATGTGTGTCCAGGATGTACCAGGTGGGCCCCCTGTTGAGCATCCTGCCCTCGGGAGGCAAGCCCTCCACAGCCTCCCATGGCTGTGCTCCCTCCTGTGCTTTCTGGGTCTGCAGCAGAAACTCTGATGGAGGAGAAACTGTAGAGGCAGATGGAAAATGCCACCTGCTCACATGCACAGCCCTATTAGAGAGCCACTTCCCTGGATGAGGCAAACATTAACTGAGCAGCAGGACCTCCTGACAAGCACCTTAAATATGCAATTGCGTGGACCCCTGCCCACCCTGTAGATTTAAGTCAGCAGATATCATTAGGGCCTGAGCAAGGCTGTGCTTGACACACCCCCAGGTGACCTATGCACGCCAGTGTTTAATCTTTCAGCTAAGGCACGCAATCACTTCCAAATGTTTCCACCTCCAACACCTTGCTGTGAATTAAATTTTGATATCTTTCCAGGAAGGGGGCTACCCTGTGTGGGCGAATGAATGCCTGAGGTGGTAGAGGGACATGTGATGGGGGTGCAGAAGACGGTAGAATGTCACCTGCTGAAGCAGGCATGACAGTGGGATTCTCAGGACAGCTCAGACAGGCCTCAGGGTGACTAGACACTACGTGGGAAGCAGAGAAGAGCCCGGGAGAAGGAAGGCGGGGGATAATGTGGGCGTGGTCAGCCAGACTGCTCAGCAGGTGGCCCAGGTCTCAAGCCAAAATGTGTGGAATCAACTCCCAGAAACAAGATTCCTCCAACAGAAATGGACTGGGACTGGATGGCTGGCTGTGTGCAGGAGAGGCAGCCAGTGTCAGTGGTGGGAGGTGTGGGGGTATCTAAGGATGATGTGGGAGGTGCAGGATCCCTCCTCTGCCCCCCAACAGCTACAGTGGGGGGAGACCTGAGCAGAAGTCTGGGACCGTACCATAGCCTTGAGCTACACAGCTGGGGCACCTTGTGAGAATGAACCTGTCTCTGACATTAGGCAGACTGTTGCTGTATCACGAGTGTTTTCTCAGGTGTCACCCCGTCTGTGTGCTGCAACCCCATTTCACAGATGAGAAGCTGGAGTCTGGAGGGGGAAATGGCTTCCCCGGGGTCCTGCAGCTCATTTGAAGCTGAATGGGGAGGTGAACAAGAGTCCCCTGGCAGCCCAGGGGGCCTCCCTGGGGGGCACTATTGCTCCATAGCTATCATGCAGAAAGTGGTTCTTCTGGAGCATTCCCAGGACTAAGGAGGAAGAGCTAAAACTCGAGGACTGATCTAGATAGATCACAGGTGTTCCCCCAGGACCACAGATACCTCCCCCAGGTAGATTAAAGATGATGGAGGCCTGGCCCACCATCCAGTATCTTTGTTTGGCTTACTTGGGCCCATGTGCACCGGAGACGGAGAATAGCACACAGATATGAGGCTCTGGGGAATTGAGCCCATTCCAGTTGTGTGTGAAGGATCTGAAGCCACTTCTCCATCCCTGCCCGATCCTCCACAATTGCCAGTTCACTCAGGGCTCCAGTTATGCACAGGTGCTGTGCTGCATTTCAGAGATGCAGCTGGGGACAGGAGAGGCATGGCCACTGTCTCCCTGCACTTCACAATCCTGTGAGGAGCTGGACTTGGAACAAAGACACCAGGTAGATCTGCCCAACAAGGCATGCACCCTGGCAGTGCCTGGCGCGTTCACACCCAGTATCTCAGCTCGTCCTCACAGCCTCCCTTGCAGGCGCCGCCACTTACGGGTGACAACACACAAATGCTTTCCATTCTGAGAGTAGAAAGCAGGTGCCACCCTCTTCCCAGAAACCCAGTATTCAGGATTCTAGGGGCCATGGCGGAACTACTCGTCTGTTGTTCCAGGATGAAGCCAGCTGCGTCAGGCTGGGCCCCTTGGCTTTCCTCCAAATTCCATAGTCTCTTGTCTCTGTTTACTATGAATAGTAGAGGCCCTTGTCCTGCTCTTGTTTTGTAATTAATGGACTGTATTTTAGAGCAATTTTAGGTTTACATACTGGAGAGTTCCCATAGACCCTTGTCCTGCGCCCCCCCACAAAGCTTCCCTATGATGAACATCTTGCATTCCCATAGTGCATTTGTTACAACTGACACATCAATACGGATACATTATTGGTAACTGAGGTCTCTCCTTGACATTAGGTTTCACTCTCTGTGTCAAATCCTTCCATGAGCTTTGACAAATGTATCCACCATTACAGAGTTGTTTCACTCCCCTAAAGATGCTCTGTGCTCTGCCTGTCATCCCTCCTCCTGCCAGACCCTTGGCAACCTCTGGTCTTTTTCTTTTTACTGTCTGCATAGTTTTGCTTTTCCAGAATGTCCTATGTCTGGAATGGTACAGTGTGCAGCCTTTTCAGACTGGCTCCTTTCCTTGAGCATTTGTGTTTCCTCCATGACTTTTCCTGGCTTGATAGCTCATTTGTTTAGTCACTGAATAATATTCCATTGCATGGGTGTACCATGGTTTGTTTACCCATTCACCAGCTTGAGGACATACTGCTTGCTTCCAATATCCCTGGGTTTTTTAATAGTGAAGCCTGAGGCATTTCTTTGCCCACCTCCCTCTAAATGGATTTCAGATAAGCCCATGGCTTCTCTTCCTACTGGTGTGGGCCATCCCACCCATCATCCCAACTGTGGAGTCCCTTGCTGGATGGACTGGGTTTCCACTGCCAGGCTTTGACCTTGAGCTTGGGGGTAGGCTCAGTGGCCATGCTGCTCAGGACATCTGCCTGCATCACTCAGGGCCACACCATCCCCATGACAATAACCTCCACATCCCCATGAGGAGCTGCCCTGGAGCCTGCTGATAACAACACTGTGCTCTACAGAGTCCTGGTGAGCACCTTTTGCACCACACCATTTTAGATACCAATTAGCAAAGTCGCCCCTCCTCTCTCTTAATTAGGAACTTGAGCTTTGGGAATTGGCAGGGATGAAGCACTGCAATTACAAATAGTCTCCTTCATTTTGGAATGCCAATGACTGTCAAGATTGTTCTCCCTTTCATTTATAAATTTTTGCTGGGGAAGGCACATTCTCAACAAATACTCATTGCTCTTTGGAGACAATGGTGTTTAGTGAGCGTGCCATGGCCTTCCCCACCCAGGAGCCAGCATATTGCACTTGAAATTTGGTGCTCAGAGGAGCATTGTGAAAGCATGGGAGGGAGAATGCAGCTGGAAGAGGGCCTGGGTCACTGGCGGGCAGCGCCGACTCACTTGGTCTGAGGTTCCTGAGAAGCTCAATCTCCAGGAAGCCTCCAACCCAGCCTGAAGCAGGGAAGAGAAGCGCCATCTTCTGACCCCATTCAAGGGCTGGAGGCTGAGTTCTTCAGATAGATCACCTCATTCATTCTCACCCCCACCTTCTGAGGTAGCACCTCAGGAGGAAGCAAGACTTGTGAGAGAGGAAGTATCTCTGCCTGCAGTGGATTCACAATGGCTGTGTTCTCTGCCACTCTTCCCTTTGAGGGGTGAAGCCCAGTGCCCTTTCCTTAGATCTGGACTAGACTTAGCAACTTGCTTGGCCAACAGAGTGTGACAGAATGCTAGGTATCCTGAGACTAGGTGATGAGAAGCTCTCCCAAGCTGCCATGTAGGAAGTCTGACCCCTCAGCACGGCCACCTTCTAGCTGTCATTACCAAGGTGCAGCCATGTGAGTGAGGTTCCCAGATCCTCCAGACAAGCCCCTCCACCAGCAGAGTACCACCAAGTGACCCTACTGACGTTACTTGGAATAGAAGAATCACCCAGAGGAGCACTGTCTGAATTCCTGACCCACAAAATTGTGAGATACAACCAAAAGTGGTTAAGCCAAAAAAATTATAGAATGATCAGTTACACAGGAATAGATAACCGACAGTAACGCTGCCCTCCTGAAGAGGCAGACTCGACCCCCAGCCACACTAGTTCTCCAAAGCCTGCTCACCCAGCTGCTTGTGGGTGAGACACAGAGCAAAGCCACTCCACGCCCATGGTGCCTCTGATGCGGGTGGGCTCACAGGCTGCCTGGCAGGGGTTTGATGTGGTGGGGGTGGGAGCAGGTGCCCGTTCTTCCTTGTGTCCACAGGGAACAGCCGATTCAGCCCACCCCTAGTCAATTCAGGCTCAGACACAGAACTTAAACCCTAGAAATCCCAGCCGTGTCCACAGTGAAGTTTTCTTCACTCTCGCAGCTGGAAGGAAGTAGCCTGTCCCATGAGGCCCTGGCTCAGCCTGCAAGCCCTTTGCACACCTGCCCTGTGCATACGGGCTGTGACCCTCTGCTCACACTCTTACTTGGAAGGAGGGAAGCAAGACAGAAATCAAGTATCTCAACTTATGTTTTCTCCAACCACGGAAGAATGGGGTGGGGAGGGGGAGAAGGGTGGAAGGGAAGAATAAGGAAAAAAAGGATTGAAACGGTGCATTTCAAGAGGCTAAATATGGGTCACATGTCCGTCCTTGGGAACCCACCCTGTTGTCTTCTTAAAGACCGAGCTGCTTGGATGAGCCGGGAGAGTTTCTCAGGGGATTGCTTGCGTGAGTTAAGACTGGTGTGATCTAGCGAAGGGAATGGAGAAGTTTGCTGCATTTCATTGCTCCTAGCATAGACACAGTGCCCTGAGAGCAAAATACGTAGGGAAAATGGAGTCATAATTGGCTGTAAGAGAGTCAATGTAGAAACTAAGCCAGGATGAGCTTCTGTAATCCTGAAACTCCCTGCTTCCCCTGACAACTGGAGGCTAGACATCATGACCCTGGCCCCAGAGCCCCCGCCCAGCGATAGCTGCATTGGAGGGGTGGCCTCTGAAGCTTGCTCTGTGACACGCCCACCCCCATTGCACATGGGGAACCCACAAAAAAAGGGAAAGTGAGCAAGAGCACATGGCCAAGGAAAGAACACACTTTCCAAACTACACTCACTGCAGGCAACTCACCCAGGAGCAGGAGGCATGGGCTGTGTCCAGACTGGCCCTGCTCTGCAAGATCATCTTGCAAGTGACATTTGGGACGGGTGGTCTGCTAAGTGCAATCCCAGACCCTGAAACAGCTGAGACATGGCACAATTAAAGCCCAGGCCAGGTGAGTCTAGTAGCCCCAGGACTGGCTCTTTACCGAAGTGTATCCCTAGCCAACTCACACCCCTAGTGTGCACTGAGCAGTAGGGGGTCAGAGGGAGGCCCCGGCTGGATCAGGGATGCCTGCTTGTCCACAGAGGGTAGGGAAAGTGCAGGGGCTAGTGCAGAATGCGTGGTCAAGGAAGGCCTCTCTACTTTAGAGAGAGTCCCAGGATGTTTTGTCCAGCCTGCCTCTGGTTTCAGGTGCAGCTGTGGTGGGCTGTGTGGGGGGACCCAGGGAAACTGCCCACCACCCACCTCAGTCCTGGCCGTGTCTTCCCCTGGCTCTATGGAGCTCCTCAGCTGAGCACAGAGTGTGTGTGTGTGTTGGGGGGGCAGATAGTTCCCAGGGGGCTACCTGCAGCCAGTGGTGGGGTTGGTGGATGTGTGACCATCCACCTCCCCTTGTAAAAACCCATCTTTCAAGTTGTCAGAGTGCCAAGAGGTCCGACTGTACAGAAAACATGTGGTATTCAAAATGAACAGGAAAGGCCGTTTTCTGAGTGTGTTTACAAGGCCCTGGCCAGCTCAGTCATGCTCCTTTGCCCCACTGTCCACCTCCCTCTCTCCCTGCTCCTGGAATCATCTTTATCTTTTTTTTTTTTTTTTTCCTTTTTGTCTTTTTTCGTGACCGGCAATGGATTGCAACCCTCAGTATCGCGCCCGGACCGGACCGGGACCGGCAACGGGATCGCAACCCCCGGTGTCGTGACTGTGCCTCGCTCAGCCAGTGAGCCGCCGGTCTGTATGTGGGATCTGAACCCTCGGCGGGAGCGCCGCCGCGCTTCCCAAGCGGCGCACTGTAGCAGTGCTCCACCGGGCCGGCCCATCTTTATCTTTTTTTACAGATGCAAATTTATTCATTCATTTGTTTATTTATTTAACACTTAACATAAGACCTACCCTCTCAACAAACTTTTTAAGTGCACAATCCAGTATCATCAAGTGCAGTCTCAGTGCTGTGCCACAGATCTCCAGAATTTGTTCATCTTGCTCAGCGGGATCTTTATACCCATCGAACAACAAATTACATTTTTCCCACTCCAGCTCCTCGTGATCACCATTCTGCTTTCTGTTTCTGTGATTTTGACTCTTCCAGGCACCTGATAGAAATGGAATCATGCAGTATTTCCTTCTGTCTTAAGGTCGAATGATATTTTATCACATGTGTAGAACACAGTTTCTTTATCCCTTCATCCATCGATGGACACCTAGGTTGTGTCTGCGTCTTGGCTGTTGTGAATAATGCTGCAGTGAACGTGGGAGAGCAGATACATTTTCTACAAGCATATATGGAACATTCTACAGGATAGATCACACGTTGGGTCACAAAACATCTTAACACATTTAAGAAGATTGAGATCATACCAAGCATCTTTTCCAACAGCAATGGAATGAGACTAAGAATCGCCAGAAGGAATATCAGAAAATTCACAAAGATGTGATAATTCAACCACACACTGTGGAACAACCAAGAGGTCAAAGGACAAGTCCAAAGGGAAATTAGAAAAATACCTTAAGACAAATGAAAATGAAAACAAAACACACCAGAACTTATGGGATGCAGCAAAAGCAGTAAAAAGAGGTAAGTTTATAGTGATAAATGCCTACATTAAGAAAAGAAGAAAGATCTCAAACCATCAACTTCACTTTAGACCTCCAGGAACTAGAGAATCAGCACATCTATAAGAGCCTGAACAGAAGTGACTCCATTTTGTTAAGCCTTTGAATTTAAAAACTTGTTCTCTCCTGTAACCCAAACCACAGAGCCTACAGCTAATTGCTAAAACACAATGACTCTTGCTTTTGAATTGTAAACAGAATAATTATAGAAGAAATTATTAGGGCTGGACCCGTGGCTCACTCGGGAGAGTACAGCTCTGGTAGTGCTGAGGCCGTGGGTTCAGATCCTATATAGGGATGGCCGGTGTGCTCACTGGTTGGTGCCCTCACTGGCTGAGCGTGGTGCGGACAACACCGTGCCGAGTATTGTGATCCCCTTACCGGTCCAAAAAAAAAAAAAAAAAAGAAAGAAATTATTAACTCAGGTGGCCATTCTTTACTAGCGTACTAACTAGATCATTTTGAGGTTAACAGGGACTGAATCCGTGACCTGACTTCATGGAGGATGGTCACCATGAATCAGCTCCCATCCAAGAAGTTCTCTGATGTTTATCTGCAATTTTATGATTATGCCTGCATCCCTGCTTAGGTCACCATGAATCAGCCCCCTCTCACCTGTCCCTATAAAACCCATTGGCAAGTCTGGGAAAAGCAGAGGTGGTCTTTGAGATGTGAGTCCTCCATTTCCCTAGGCTGCTGGCTGCCTGATTAAAGGCCACCTTTCCTTGCGTAGCTCTTGTCTCTCAGTTACTGGCTACTGAGCAGCGAGCAAATGGACCTTTGGGGTTTCAGTAACACACTAAGTCCAAAGTCCATAGAAGGAAGACACAAGGCGCAGCATTTGGGCAGGGATCAGATGGAAAGTCTCAACCACATTTGTGTAAAATCAAAATCCAGTCCTTGTTTTAAAACCACACAACTAAAACTGGGCTTTTCACCTTCTAGCGTCATATGAATCAAGAAAGGCTTCCATTCAAAGGGAGAGATGAGGCCTTCAACCCAGCCAGCGTTTTCTGCTGTGATCAGAAACTGGGTATTTTCTGAGCTTTGACTGTTTTCCTGAGTTCTAGAACAAAGCCAGGCCTCAGGCAGCCTGTGTTAGACAATCTGGTGGCAGCAGGGCCACACCAGGGCATGTATTTGCATAGCCTTTTACATATCTGTGCGTGTTCATTTACATAGATTTTCCCGTCTTGTTGAAAATGCCATTGACTCTGGTATGTAAAATAAAGTAGAAAACAGTTCAAGTCAAGTGTCTTCACACATATTATTCAAGGTCACTGGGAGAGAGGCCCATGGCATCGAGCCAGGCAAGAGGCTCCGTTGTCTGCCCCTTGTCTGAATCCGAGGGCAGGCGTGGGTAAGCCAGGAGGAAGATGCACCTGCGGCTGGAGGACTGTGTGGCTTCCTCCAATGCAGGAAAACAAGGATTGAGGGGAGGAGAAGGTGGCACAAAGAAATGCAAAGATGCAAGGAAAAGACCACAGAGCGGCGCCTCCGTCCCCTTTTTATTTCAAAATGGTACATTTCTTCCATGCAGTTGGAGCACTCTGTGCTCTGATGATTTGAGAGGTTGGCTTTACAAAGGATAGCACTTGGAGGCATCTAAAAACTCCCACTAATTTAGGATCACACTCTTGTGGTTGCAAGGAAAACCTAACAATTTTCAGAAGGGCGGGCAAAACTCTGAAGCTTAGCGTTTGTGTTCTACGTTGTATCGTCAGTATGTTTTTTGTCAGTTAGGAGAGAGCGAATACAGCTCAAACTGGATTGTGTTTAGAAATATACGTACATATGTATGTAAAAATGTATAAAATATATAAATACTATATACATATATATTTATAAATACATGTCTTGGTAACCCCAATACCAAGACACATGATGGCTTCGGACACATCTGAATGCAGGTGCTCAGCAGATTTCTTCTGTCCCCTTGTGCTTGTGCCTACTGGCTTCATTCTCAATGAGGCTTTCTCTGTCTAGTAGCAAGAAGGCAGTTGGCAGCTCTAGGGGTGTACCCTGTCTCCTCAGTAGCCCCAGCAATGGGAGAGCACAGCTTATCCAGTTGTCTCAGCAAAAGTCCTGGAAATGAGCCACACTGGACCAGCCTGGTCACTGTGCCCTCTTGGGGCTAGGCCCTGTGCCAGGATGACTCCATGCTCTGAGTGGCCAGGTCTGGGCCACGTGACCACCGTTGGAGGCCAGCTTGGAGTCAGTCAACTGGAATCTTCCTGATGAGAGAATGAATCCTCCAATGAAACTTGAGGGTCTGTTACCAGAAGAAGGGGAGACAGATGCCGGGAAGGTGGAAACCACACACATCCATGAAACAAGTAATACCTCGCCTCACCTTGCGGTCTGGGGCCTAGGGTCCTTCCCTAATAGCCCAGGACAGTCTTTAGTTTGAACATATGTCATTTGTGATGTTTATGTGAGCACAGCTATAGGATATATTCTGGGAAATGGAGCTGGTGTCAACAGGGCACACATCTGTAATAGTCCTGGGTGTCCATTTTACTTTCTTTAGATGCAGCCTTAAAGGAAAAATAAAAGGTTTGCTCTGAACATGCAGCTTGAGGGTGCAGCCAGAACCACATTCATTATTCACATTGGCTACACCAAGGACCCTTCTCGGTGACTCCAGACCCTCCTGGGAACAGTGTGGGAGGGGCTCTCCCCCACTTCCCTGCGCTCCCCAGGCCCCTCTTCGGGGTAGCACCACGTTCACTCAGCCCCATGCAGCGTGAAGTGCTTTCTGCTCAGGTTGCTGAACAAAACCCTCAGGAGCTGGCGCACACGGAGGAAACGCTTCTAAATCAATATGAAAGTGACGGTGGTGACACTTCACCTTCACAGGGTGCAGCTCAGACCGAGCTGGGCTTGGAGAAGTGAAATTGAAATTAATGGAATTTCAGGGGTGATGGCGGTGGGGCTGGGGGTGGCGAGGGTGCCTTTGTAGCATAAATTCATATGCATGATAAAAAATATCACCCAAATCTAAAGAGCTTGGCGCGGTTCCAGGAGACGGGCAGACACTGGAGTCGTGTTTACCCAGCATGCTTCAGTAAACTTTCAATCTATTTACAGGTATGCATGACAAACTGCCTTGAATGTATGAGTTATTGGTTCTGCTGTAAATGAAATTAATAATATGAAGTGGAGGGGGTGTAGTGATAACACTCCACTAAAGCCAGCTAAGCTTGGAGAACAGAGATCAGCTTGCACGTGCAGGAGGTTTTGCACCAGCCGCGGTGCGTGGCCAATCGACCCAGACACCTTCTCAGGTCATCTAAAGTGGGAAGGAAAAGCAACTGTCTTGTGCCGGCGATTAGTGAGTGAGTAAATCCAGGTGAAAGGGGAAAGATGTAAAACAAAATCGCATCTCTCCATACAGTGTTTTTGAAACTCTAAGATGCCCAGTCTTCTCACTGAGGTCAGCTGTCATGAAACAAGGTTACCCCTTATTTTCAGATGGGACAATGGAGACACAATGTGGCTTCCAATTTATCTCCCAATTTATCAGAGGTGATGATGGAAGAAGTGGAAGATGCTCCATTTTCATCTGAAAACAAACATGTAGCCCCATCTTATATTTCTATCAGGTAGCTGAAAACGGAGCTCTGACACTGGTCAGTAGCAACTGGGAAGCTTCATGAGATTTGGGTCCCCTTTGGATTTTGTTCATTACTGAAAACCTGTTTCCCAGACAGTGCAGTAGAGGTATTTTTCCATGAGTGAAGGAACGGCATGTCGTTGTCCGTGCAGTGCTTGACAGCTCACAGCTTTTCCCTGCACACTTTGTAAACAATCGTTCCACAACCCGGGGCAGCGGGCATTATTATTGCGGCTACTGCTGTTGATGGATAAGGCAGCTGACGCTCAGAGAGACGGGACAGCTTTTCGTGGTGAGCACCCTCCCTTTCACTTGCCACACACAGATTTGCAGAAAATTCTCCACGGGGTGTAGAGGTGGGGATTACTCAAGGTGACGTTTGTTTTCCTGAAATGCACATGCACACATGCATAATTCTGTGTTCTCCATAGTCATTTTCTCCCCATTCATCAAAATATGAAACCTGAATAATTCACCCCAAACTCATATCCAATAATGTAAAACCTCACCGTGATTGACGGGGGTGGAAAGGGAGTAACAAGCCTGCGAGCTCTGGATTCCTATCGCTCTGGGCAAACCCAAATTAGAAGAACAGAAGCCACAGCGAAAGAGGGGCCCCACTCTGGCACTGTTCCCCTCCCTGGCTCTGCTAGCACGTGGGAAGCCTTCACATCACTTGTCAGGGGCCAGAAAGCTTTATAATTACTGAAATAAAGCAGTGGTTTGAAAGTGATGTCAAGTAGCTGGCAGCGTAATGATCCAGTGGCATGACTGCTGTCAAACAATTGAGCTGTTGGTGCGGCCCCTGGCGGGGCCTTTGTGTTGGCAGCTGCTAGATGCTGACCTCTGTCAACCTTTGAGTGGCCAGCATTTGACTGGGTGGGGTGCGCCTTTCCTGAACATTCAAAGACCTATGGACAGAATGGAATTTGACCATACCTTTAGCCTCCCTGAGTCTTAGTGACGCAGCAATCTGTTCACCTGGTGACAATGTTGCTGAAGCCCAGTTGGTGTAAATTGACATAGCTTGGCCTGGTTTGACCTGGTTTAGCATGGCTTGGCCTGGTTTTACTGGGATTGACCTGTGTTGACCTGATTTGGCCTGATTTGACTTTTGTTGACCTGGTTTAGCTTGGGTTGGCCTAGGTTGACCTGTGTTGACTTGTGTTGACCTGTGTTGACCTCTGTTAACCTGGCTTAGCTTGAGTTGGCCTGGGTTGACCTCTGCTGACCTGGTTTAGCCTAGGTTTGGCCTGGGTTGGCCTGGGCTATCCTGTTTAGTTTGTTGCCTGCCCCAGGCTCAGCCTCCCTTGAGATCACCTAGAGGATGAGCCTTTCTTGTTGGAGGAGCTGACTTGGGGACACACATCCTTCTCTGAACACACCTGGAAAGCTGGGTGTGGGCATGGGAGGTGTCAGGGGCCCAGCAGGGCAATTGGAATGAAGGTGTGGTACTAAGAACCAGGACTGGGACTGGGGGAGGCAAGGCAGGAGCCGAGGCGCAAAGGTGAGGTGGCCCTCATTCTCAGGGTGCTGCAGATGAGGGCCAGCTGGGAGTATGCACATTGCTTGCCTCAGCCTAGTCCTGGCCCTGCTGAGACCTGCCCCAGAACTGAGCCAGCTTGAAGCCTCTCGCTGTCAGGGGAGTGGGGTATGCAGCTCCCTCCTGCACAGGCTGACTCTGGCCCATTGATGGTGCCCTTGGATGAGGTGAGCCGGAGACAGCAGGTGCAGGGAAGCCCCCTCAGCTGCTCTCAGCATTGGAGGGATCACTTTCTGTCTAAACACAGCACATTCAGACTGGACGTGGCTAACCCCACTCCTTCAGTTGCAACACTGAGGCCTTCAATGAAAACACTGTCCATGGCACGGAGGGGAGCAGATGCCACACTGGAGACTTTCAGGGAAGTTAAGATGTGGGTTTGAACTCCTGCTTCTTTGCTTACTTGCTGTGTGACCTTGAGCAAGTGAGCTCAGCTTCACATTTTATGAAGAAATGATAATGACCCCTTTGCAGGCAGATGGTGAGAAATGAGAATTTGATGCAGGTAAGGCCACTGCATGTGTTCCCAGGGAGCACTGGGCAATGTCTGAAAACATTTTTGTTGTCCTGACTCGGGTGTCTGCTGGGGGAGTGTTGCTGCTGGCATCCAGAGGGTAGAGGCCAGGGATGCTCTAAAAACCCTACAGTATACAGGATGGCCTCATAACAGAGACCAATCTGGCTGTAAATGCCAATAGTGCCACAGCTGAGAAACTCTGGTGAACAGCACCCATGTGTTACCCACAGTGAGTAAGATAGTGATTACATTAGAATAACTTCCTCACCTCCAGCTGAAAGCTGGACTGGGACGCTGCTTGGGCCTAGAAGAAAGTGGCAGTTTCTTCATGACCATGGAAACCCCAGGGGGATGGGGGTTAGGTTGTATATTGGTCTGTTAGGGCTGCTGTAACATAGTACCAGAGGCTGGGTGGTCTATGAGCAACAGACATTTATTTCTCACAGTTCTGGAGGCTGAGAAGTCCAAGATTGAGGTGCCAGGCAATCTGGTTCCTGGGGAGGACTCTCTTGCTGGCTTGTGGACAGCTGTCTTCTTGGTGTCCTCACATGGCCTTTCCTCAGGGCTGGCGCATGGAGAGATAGCAAGATCTCCCTCTTCCTCTTCTTATAAGGCCACTGATTCCAGCATTGTGTCCCACCCTCATGACCTCATCTAACCCTAATCACATCCCCAAGTCCCCATATCCAAATACCATCTCTCCAGGGGTGAGGGTTTCAACACATGAACTCCACAGGGACACAAGTCAGCCCACGCAGGCTGGTGGTATGGCTGTGGGTCATGCCCTGACTGCACATGGCCAGCCCCAGGCTTGAGTGACAGCAGTACACCCTCGGGAAGTATCTGAGGACCTCTGAGCCTTAGCTTCCTGACGGCAGAATGGGGACAATAAGAAGACCCAATCCACAGGGCTGCAGTGGGAGGGAGCACCATGGTCTCAGCCCCAAGCCTGGCTTGCAGGTAATGCTCAGGAAAATCAGATGAGGCCCAGCTTACCCAGGGACACATGCTGTGAGGATAATTCCTTGCGGACACTGGGTGGGGGGCCAGCCAACATCCCATGGGGGGATCAGGGAAGGCTTCTTCCATGACGTGACTCTGAGAGGAGATTCCAGAGCATCCCAGGCAGGGGGGGTGGCCAGAGCCAAAGCCTGAGATGGGTCCATGTGAGGGTCTCAGAGATCAGGAGGCTGTGCTGGGAGCTGGAGCAGATTAGGGTCCAACCCTTCCTGGCCTCAGCTGAGTGGACCCAGCATGGACATGTCACCTGGAGGGAAGCTCTCCACTGGCTAGGGGCAGCCAATCACAATGTTTCCTTGGAGAGCCTGGAGTTGAGGCCGAGGCCAAAGTCTGGGAGGTAGTGGGCATGGGCGGTCACTCCCATCCTGTCTGGCCAAGGGGTGAGCTGAGAAGGAAGCAGATGTGAGCAGCGAGAGAGTGGGAGCCTGACATTAATGAAAAACAAACACCTTCCTAAAAAAAAAAATAAAAAATAAAAAAAAGCTTTATCTTTAAAGTTCAGGAGACAGATTGCTCAGCTCTACTGCTTTTTTGTAAACACATTATGGGAATTTCCCTGGAATGAGAAAAAATGCGCACATAGTCTGTGTTTCACCCGTTACCATATAAAAATATTAGCTTGATCCACTAGACCATCTTTGATGTCTGAAATGGCAGTTTCATAGAGTTCTGTTGAACTCATCAGGACACGTGTGCATTCTCTAATTCTCTTTAGTGCATGGTTTTCGACTGCCTGCAAGTTCCTACATAGCTCTCGTATCCACGAAGAGCTTTAGGAGCAAAATGAAATGGTGATTTTAAACAAAACCTGTTGTGCCCAGAGAGATCTGCACAGCGGGGAGTGCCCGTGGCCCTCAGACACTAGGTGTCACTGTGTGCAGGTCAGCATCCTGGCCAGCTGGGTTTTGAGGGGCGGCCATACCTGGTGGGGGGCCGCAGGCAGGGGCATTATAACCAGACCTGCAGCGACGAGCCAGGCTAGCAAGGAGAAAGGAGGAGCACACTTCCGAGGGAAAGGACACGCCGTGAGACTCACAGGGCAACCAGTTACAGGAAAATTGCTAGGAAAAAGGGCTTCACTTGGAAAAAGTGGAGGACAAATACAGAGCTGGGATCATGCAGCATGATACAAGACTCTGGTTGTAGCTCTGGGAAGGAAGAAACTAGAATGGTTCACATTTCAGAAAGCTCAGGAGGGTGGGGATGAAATGTCCTTCCTTCTCGCCTTGTGGAACAACGCTGCATGTTCTAGCAGTATCCAGAGACTGCGGAGAGCCACCTCTCATTAGGTGCCTGAGACGGTCTTGTCACTTGATCCTCTGCAGTTCCCATGTATTCGGGAGAGGGAGCCAGCGAGGGGTGGGTCTCCTGGGGTCCAGCGCAGAGCCTGGCATCCGGGGTCTTAAAAGCACTCGCTGAATGGACGGATGGATGAACAAAAATGAAAAAGAGCGTCGAAATACTGTTAGCTGCACTTACAGGGGAAATAGCTCTGACCTGCAGATCTGCCACTGTTTTAAAAAAATCCGACTCTGCAATAAGCCTACTATTAAAGTGATCATGATTTACACCCTTGCTGTTGTTATGAATTCTAATTTGTGCATTCTGTGATACACAGCTCCTTCCTTTTCTTACTCCAGTTATGACTTAACACCAGGTGCTCACAATGGGCCAAGTACCTCTGCATGTGACATCTCATTTAACCCTTAAAATGATCCTGTGGAATAGACATGCCGATGAACCCCACTGTGTGGCATTGCTGGGGTGGGGCAGGGAGTGTGGGCAGTCTCACTCCAGGGCTGTAGGGTTTCCTGTTGCTGCTGAAACAAATGACCACAAACAGCACACATGCCTTACCTCACAGTTCTGGGGGTAGAAGTCTGACATGGGTCTCATGGGGCTAAGACCAAGGTGTCGGCAGGGCTGTGCTCCTTCTGGGGTCTCTAGGGAAGAGTCCATCTTCTTGCCTTTTCTGGCTCCTGGAGGGCCCTGCATTCTTTGGCTTGTGGCCCCTCCTTCCATCTCCAGCATGATCCAGGATAATCTCCCATCTCAAGGTCCTTAATTTAATCACATCTGCAAAGTCTGTTTTACCATGTGAAGTTTGGACGTTAGGACTTGACTTTTTTCAAGGGGGCATTATCCTGCCCACCACAAGAGTCCATCTTGCAGCTACTATGCTGTCTCAGCACAAGCCTGGTGATGGTCACTGCCAATGGGAGCTCACGTCCCCTGCACATTGGTAGTCTGTTCTCTACTCCCTCCCATTGGCTTCTGAGTGTTTTCCAATTTCTAGCTATAAAAATATTTGCCTCCATTTTATATGCTCCCAAACACTGAATACATTTTTTACTTTTTTTTTTTTTTGCAGCTGGCTGGTATGGGGATCCAAACCCTTGCAGTTGGTGTTATAACACCACTCTCTACCCAACCATTTTTCACATTCTGAATAGACAATATCCTAAACCCATCTGCCCATTCAAAATCATCTGCTATTCTTCCATTGTTTTGGAAGGCAGCTAACTCCTGCCACAGATTGAAATCCAGAGCTCTTTGGTGAATGGGATTTCTCAGGGCCAGTTCTTTAAGGAAAAAAACCCAGGGGACCACTGACTTATTCATTTACCTGACCCAGATAATAGGTTAAGTGTGGCAGAGCTGGTTAGCATGGCTGCTTTAAGCAGGAATTTAGTCAGAATATTAACTCCCTTTAAGGCAGTTTCTGCTTGATCTGATTTAATTTGCTCTAGTATGTGTGAGATAGATTTTTAAACTGAAATTGATGCGTGGATCCCAAGCATGTTCTGAGCTGTAAACAGCGTGAGCCTGTGAGTGATGGGTGGAGGCGATGGACGGTGATGGGAAACTAAACCTAATTTATCTAAAATCAGATGTTTGCCTTTGAAGGTGGAAACTGAAAAGAGGATGATTTGCAGTGTTGATGTGGGGCAAGGAAGCCAGAAGGGTGGGCAGGAAAGAGGCCCGGCAGGATTCTGGTAGCACGCAATCCAGCCGATATTTACTGATAGACCAGTATTTCCACAAATGGAAAGCATCTGTGGATTGTACAGATCCCTGGGCCACTGTCCTGGAGATCCTGGGCATGGGCTGGGTGAAGCCCAGGTATTCTTAGGAGCAGAAAACCGACTCCCTCCAGCCCCCTGTCATGACTGTGATGCTGCCTCCTTCAGCCAGGTCTATCCTCAGACCTGCAACGATGCTGCACTCCATATGCAGGGTCCCAGTGCTTCTGTTGCCAACGAGCTCACCAGGTTGCAGAAGTGAATGGAGGAAGAGGGTACTGGGAAGTCTGACCCTGCAGAGAGAACCCCCCCAGAGAAAGTGCTGAGAATGCCTCTGTGCAGGTGTCCTTTCTCTCATGCAGGCACAGAGTAGGGGGCCCTGTTTCCCTGCACACGTGCACACATGTAGACAGATGCAGAGACAGGCGGGACACACACAGACACATGCATAACCACACACACACACACGCACAGACACACACAGACACAGACACACACATGCAGACTCATACACAGGCAGACACACACAGACACACAGAGACACATGCAGACACACACAGGCAGACACACACACTGACACACACAGACATATACAGACACACACGTGCAGACACACACAGGCAGATGCACACACAGACACACACAGAGACACACAAACACACACACAGACACACATAGACACATACCCTCATTAATGAATTGTCCCGCCCGTAATACCTCACAATCTTGCAGGAAGAAAAAGGAACAGGTAATTCTTTGTCATGATGGAAGAGATTTGGCTCACTAGATGTTTTCATGTGTGTGTTTAGCACTGACTCCATTGCTAGAGCCTGTGGAAGGGGACGCGTGGGGTCCCCTCCAGAACCTTGTGTGCAGATCAGTTCATCACCCTTCACACCTGGCAATGGCGTGGAGTTGCCCTCCTGTGGGTGAGGCCCCTGAGGCCTGGAGGGGCTGCGATTGGACCCTAATGAGATGGCAGGCATGTGGACAAGCAGAGACGAGCCCCTGGCCCCTGGACTCATGCCCTCTCACCCTGCCCCCCAATCACATTGGAATCCCTTCACACCCTGCCCTGACCTTGGCTGTGCCCAAAACATGGGGCCAGTGTCCCTAAAATTAGACAGAATTACCCACTAAATTCGAAAGGCAAAGGAGAAATCCCATCCACGGCCCATGGCAGCGTGAGCGGAAGTCTCGTTGAGGCATCAGCCCTCTTGGCACTGCCCCCCTTAGGTCTCGGCATCTCTTGCAGGGCTGGGCACATGCACACACTCACCAGACAGCAGCTGAGTGAACGGGACATGCGTTCCACTTGTGAATAGGAGAACCAAACGGGGCATCGGAGCAGGTACCTTCTGGAGCTTTCCTTTCCTTCTCTCTTTCATGCTGGCTCTGCTACAGCTGGAAGGATGATGGTTACAGCCGCGGCAACACACCAGCATGGGACCATAGCACACACCCCCTCCCCTGTCCTTGTGCACTGAGTGTTCAGACGCACCATAATCCCGCCAAGCATTTACCGTCCCTCTTAAAGGTGGGGAAACTGAGTCTCAGAGTGGTGAAGGGACTTGTCTCCAGACACACAGCTTATAAGTGGTTAGCCAGGCTTGCTAAGAAGCCCTCATGTGTACCTCGTATACAAATTCTACAGTTAGACCAGCACTGTGTCTGATTGAATGGAAACCTCATGTGTGGGTTTGAATTTTCTAGTACACGCATTAAAAAAGTAAAAATAAAAAATCTGGTTAAATAGACTTAAATCATGTATTTTATTTAACCCAATACACCCACAATATGCTCGTTTAGACATACAATCAATGTAAATATCACTAATGAGGCGTTCCACATGCCGTTTTCATATGACGTCTTTGAAATTGGTGTGTTTTGCCCGGCTCAGTTTGGACTGGCCACATTACAAGTGCTGACTAGCCAAGTACGGCCAGTGGCCTCCATGCAGGACAGTGCAGCATGACTACCAAAAGGCATCCTCCTGATTTGCACAGAGCCAGGGACGCTGGGGGCAGGTTACCTCGAGGAGCCCAGCCTCAGGAAGAGAAGCGCATCTGTTTACACCCAGGAGACTCTGCTCAGCGCGGTCCTGCAGAGGTGGGATTTGCATCCCTGCTCTTTACTGTCAGGAGTCACCAAGTTCCTGGAAGCTTTGAGGAGCATCTGGCACATGGGGATTGTAGGAGCTCCCTGCAATCATCGCCACTGCAGTCAACATGTCCGGCGAGGCCACTAGTCATACAGAGGCACTGGAGGTCTCGCCTGTCTCTGAGCACCCCCCAAGAGGTGCTTTTGTCTGTAGCGGTCAGGCGTCTCCCCTCTGTGCATGATCCACGTCTGCGGCCCCTTCTCCTGGCACCCGGGTGGTTTCTCTGAAAGAACACCTCTTGCCCACTTCTAGTCCACGTGGGGAGGTCAGGTGGGGCTGAGGCCACCCCTGGCTCTGGGAGAGTGTGTGGCCAGGCTAGGCCAATGACCACAAGGGAGTTTTTAGTGACAGGTGGGGCCGCAGAGACAGAAACAGGGAAGGAGCATCTATGTCTGCATACAGCCCTGTAAATGGGCCTGGCGTTGGTGTCCCGTCTCCAGCTTTGTGGTGCACAAATCCTGCAAGATGCTGCTCCTAAGAGAAGATGGGTGACGAATATTCCATTGCACGGAGACGCCACATTCTGAGTCCACAGCAAGGAATGCAGCTCTGGTACCTGCCACAATGTGCAGATGCCCCAAAGAAGCCAGGCACAGAAGACCGTGCGTGTGTGACTCCATGCGTATGAAATGTCCAGGCAACCGCATCCAGCAGAAAGGCCTGCGGGGTGCTGGGGACCAGGGGTGAGAAATGGGGAGGGACTGCTTATGGGGTGTGGGGTTTCTTTTTGGGGTGATGAAAAGTTCTAGAACCAGATCAAGGAGATGTTGCACACCATCATAGTGTATTTAATGCCACTGAATTGTATTCCTTTAAGTGATTGAAATGGTAAAAAAAAAAAAAAATGGGGAGGGATGCTCTGTGCTTATTAAAAAATACTTTGGAAAAAACATATGGTGTCCCCTTCTTGGGTTCAAAGAGGTTGTGTCCTTTATTCTAACCCACAGATTTTGAATAATAGACATTATTTTTTTATCCCATAACACACCATCTGATGTCAAAAGAAAATGGCTGTAAAGAACATTTTGGGGGCCCAGCATCTATCCCCCTCCAGCCTTCTGGGTTTCCTTTGGGGAACTCATCACCCCTGCTGCGTGAGCTGCAGAAGGGAAGGATGTCCCATGCCTGCCTCGCATACAGGACCCCCACGGCCAGCTGCTCCCTGCCCACCCCCCAGCCCCCACCCCTGGTTGGTCGGAGGGTGCAGCCAGGTTCTGAATGCGGTGGGTCTGCTCTCCAGGAATTCTGATGGGGGCGCTCACTCATCCCTGGGGTGGGGCCCTGTTTTCAGGACCCTCCCTGTGGCTTTCGGGGCTTCCATGTCTAAGTCTGATTCTCCAGCCTCCCTCCTGACTGGGAACCTTCCAGGCCTTCCAGTTACTGGTGCTCCACCCAGCCCACCTTAAAATTCCCTGGAGAGCTTTAAAAAAATACTGAATCTCGAAGCCCCACACCCAGAAGTGATTATTTTACTGGGTCGTAGTGTGCTCCAGGCATTGGAATTTCTAAAATGTTTCCCAGGTGATTCTAATGTTTGTGGTTGAGACCACTGCTCCAAAAACATTCTTCCTTTTCTTCCCCATACAAAGAACCCTAATAGATTATATCAGTGTCCCCAGGAACACTGATTGGGAATCTGTATTATACCTAAGTGTGTGGCTTGTGAAAGCGCTAGTTGGTTTTGGATTCTTTGTCTTGCTCTGGGAGTGGTAAATATTGACTTATTCATGCCAATAATTCATAGAGAACAGCTTTCCCTCCCTGTGCAGTGGCCCCGGACTGTCTGCAGAAACCTTTGGAAGCCCATGGAGTGGGTCTGTGGTGTTCATCCCGCACCCTTTAACTGGCTTCAAGCACAGCCACAGGCTAAGCAAATATTTAAGAGCTGCCCATGCGACTTGTTCAGGGTCTTGCTTTGAGAGATCGCATTTCAGCAGGACCTCCGACCCCGCGTGATCAATAAAATAACTTCATCGCAAGTGTGTGGAATAGAATATGACTGTCTGGGAGAAAAAACGAGATTCTCCTGCTGAGTCTGGTGGGAGCAAGGAGGCTAATTTCGGCGATCCAGTAGCCGGGGCAGGGAACCACGGGCTGTCATTTCCCTGGGAATCCCAGTCCCCAGTCAGACAGTGTCCTACATAACACTTGTCAGACCTGCTGTTCTTAGCATAAGGGTCAAAACGCTGAAACAGGCAAGTAAATCTATAAATCTTGTTTTCCTCGTTTAAAAATGTCATTCAATCTGGATTATGGTCCGGGTGCCCAGACACGTCTGGAGATATTGGCGACTGCTGGAGTGAAGTTGAGAAATACCAGTCTCAAATGGCCCTTATGCCACAATGACAGCGGCTCTGAGGCTTTCTTCACCAGATCCTGAGAGCGAGGCAAAAGGGACAGCTGCCTGGTGGGGAAAATTTGGATTGCGGTGTCCGGGAGCCTGTCCTTATTCAAGAAGACATCTGTCTGCCTGTGGTTTTGTGAACTCCAGAAAGTTCAAGGGTATTCTTTATTATAAGCTATGTTTTTAATTGATGGCTGTAATTAACACTTGTATTAATTCTGCATGTGCAATAAAAAAGCACCAGGAGTGGGCCACCTCAGGGCATGTGTGTCAGCTAAGGTACAATGAGTAATGCAAATTGACAGGTACAGCAACCAATGAAATGGATGCCAGACATGCAGACAGAAGGTCTTTGAAAATAAGACAGGAAGACAGAGGAGTGAGCGGGGCTTTTCATGGAGGGACTATATCTCCAGATCCTAGGGTTGTGATGATCCTGTCCACAAAGCTGGCCATTCCAAGTCCAATGGCCACCTAGTGTCAGGGACACATTATAACTTTGCAAAGGTCTCTTCAATTCCATGCCGTCCAATACAACAGCCACTAGCTGTATGTGGGCATTTAAATGTAAATTAAGTAAAATTAACTGAACTTAAATGTTCAGTTCCTCAGTCACAGTAGTGTTGTTGGTGGCTACTGTGTTGGATGGGGTAGATATGGGACACTTCCAGCGTGGCAGGAAGTTCTGCTGGACAGCAAGAGCTAACCCTCCAAATTTGCCTTTTATCTTCGACTCAGATGAGAAAATGGGCAATTGCCAATGCAGGGGAGAATTTCTCATGTGTGAACGTAAATATTGCCTTTTATTGTGGTGTGCACTCTGGAGCTCCTCCCGATGAGCTCATAGCTGTGGGCCGCTGGGCAATCAGAGGTTTACATCTCTGTCTGCATGTTAGAGGCTGGTTTAGTAACCGAGAGCTCCTCTCAGCACCGCATCATTATCAATCCTTCACAACTAGCATGACGAGATAACATGAATCTTTCCATGAACTTTTTGAAGTAGCTTCACATAGTTTAAGGGCTTGGGGAATTAGCATGAGGACATTTCTGGGAAAACCATTATTCTGCTAATCACAACAGGGAATAATAAGAACAAGCAAGTAAAATGTCAATGCTTGGCTGTACGATGTTGTAGCTTTAACGTTCGACAGGGATGTGGCCAAGATATTCCTTTTTATTTTTTTTTCCAATTTCCTACTATCAGGGCAGAAGTGACAAGAAAACCTATTGGGTCACGTTCACTTGCTGCCATCTTCGTTCCCCAGCAGCATGTGGAGATAATGCCAATCCCTGAATTCAAGTCTTTCAGCTGAGTACAATGGGGCAGGACCAAAAGCAGGTGGTTATGGTTTTTTCCCTTTGTGCTTTACCTGGGTGTTTCTGAGTTTAATTACCAGGGAGGGTTACACATTCTCGCTGTCCTAAGATACTGTTCAGGCCTGTTCACTTTCCTTTTCGCATCCTTTGGTAGCACCATATATGTGGTACCTTGTTTATTAATTAATTCCTTAGCACGGAATCTTCTGTAACAATTACATCACAGCCAATGACAAATAGCATTTGTCTAATGATACTAGTTTTCCAGTATGATAGTTAAGGAGATTATTTAATGAGGCTGAAGTCAATGTTACTTATCATAGCATTACTTAACATAACATTACAGCATTATTTAATACAACAAATTTTTAAATGATGCTGGGGAATTAGGTGCATAACTCTCATTATTGTAATGGTTGTTGCATACCTAATTCCCTGCTCGGTGCACTAAAATCTTGGCTCCAGCTCCTCCTCCTGTGGAAATGAGCTTACAAGCATCTGCACAGAACATACTGGCTGCAGGTATAAATAACTGCAGTGATGTTTCTTTGTGTATGTAGAAATTAGCCCTGACCCTGATAGAGATAACGCCTGCATATAGATTCAGTTTGACAATTACTGGCATGTAAGGGTCATTGCCAAGGAAATGAAGTAAACATCTAATTAGTTTTTATTGACTTTCATACTCAGAATGTAAATCTTGGGAATAGGTAGGAATCATTGTCTGCTGGGGTCTTAGCACTGGCATTTATGTGTTTTAAGGAAGATGTTTATTCATTGGGTGGGCAGCTGGAGAATGGGAAGACCCACGGGTGGGGCTGCAGGATGGCAGGTGCTCTAACTGGAACACAGGGGTCACGCAGGGGTTCTCCTTAACAAAACTCGTGGCTGTGTGCTCTGCTGTCTCATGAGAATTACTGATGGAACCTAAAGAACTGGCTGTTTGGGATTTGGACATCTGCTAGGGGCATGACTGGATCAGAGTATAGCCTTTCAAATGTTCTCTCAGTCTGAGCAAATAGCCATGTCATGTTGAGGGTTTACCTGACCATTAAGATCAGCTCCATGAGGGCAGAGGGCGTGCTCAGCAGTGTTTGTCACAGTGCCCAGAACATGGCAAGTGCTCAATTAATATTTGTTAAATTTCTATCCAGGACAGATTTCAAAAGATTAACATTTAAATGTGGAAGTAGGTGATCAGGACCCTTTTGTTAGCCAGTGGCAGAGATCCAACTAAACCTGAGCTGAGAAAAAAAGCAAACACGTTAGCTCATATATAATTGAGAAGTCCAGGGCTATTGGACTTCAGGCATGGCTGGATCCAGGTGCCCAAATTACTTAATTTTCAGGCGTGTTTGCCCCTCTTGGTGGCAAGGTGGCCCCCAGTACTCTAGGCTTGTCACATTGGAAACTCAAGAGAAGAGGCCACTTTCCCAGATTTTCCAGCCAAAGTCTTATTATTGTGTCTCATTGGTCAGTCTTAGGTGTGTACAATGAGCTAATGATTAGGGCCAGGGTGGCGTGATATGCAGATGCTCCTGCCCTGGACTGAGATCTACCTCACCTGAACACACGGAGTCAGGATGGGGCAAGGTGCCTTCCCAACGGAAAGACAGTGCCTGGATGATGAATGATAGGAAGCAGGCAAGGGTCACCTTGTTCTGTCTCACTACTAAAGCCATGGAGATGCTAAAATAAAAGCCAGAAGGCCTGAATTTGGTAAAAGTTTTACAACCTTACAGTCTTGTGATGTTTGTTATATATCTTTGTTTTGATGGGTCTAATGACATCTGTTCTGCCCCTCTCACCTGGCTTTCATGAGGAATATGCAGGATGACAAGACAGCATTTCATCACTGCAGAGCATGGGTTAGGCACAATGTGGTATGATCGTGAGTTGTTTGATAAAACCAGAGCACCAGATTATATTTGAATTTCAGATAGTGAATGATTTCTTTAGTGCAAGTATGTTCCATGCAACATCTGAGACATATTTACATTAAAAATTATTGTTTATTGTAAGGAACAAACATATACCAAGAGATTATTCATTTATTCAACAGTCAAATTTAACCAGATGTCTTCTTTTCTTTTCTTTTCTTTTTTTTTTTCCTTTTTTGTCTTTTTTACTGACCAGCAACAGGATCGCAACCCTCAGTGTTGCGCCTGCACCGCACTCAACCAGTGAGCGGGAACCGGTCTCCGCATGGGATCCGAACCCTCGGCGGGAGCGCCTCCGTGCTCCCAAGTGGTGCACTCTCCAGTGTGCCACCAGGCTGGCCCTTCTTTTCTTTTTCACTAAATCTGCCAATCCTGCTATGACCATTATATAAAGCTAACATAGTCACTTTCATACACTTGGTACTCTGTCTTCTCTCTTCTACGAGCACCAGAGAGGGTGGTGGTTTTCTCTGCACCTGAAAGCCCGGCTGTGATGCTGTCAGTGTGGCTCAAGGAACCCATGAAGCAGCCACACTAACATGCTCAGATACAGCAGAGAGTGGCTTCCACAGAGGATGGGCCCAAAGGATGAGTCATTTTCCAAATGGGAAGGTCAAGAGGATGTGAATTAAATACATTCATGGTGGGAATGAAGGGAGGGAGAAGAGTTTGTTCTCCAAATCCCAATTCCCAAGTTCAGGAGGCATTTTTGGGCAATGTAAAGAAAATCAGCTTAGACTAAATGAAGGAAGCGTGATTTCATGTCATTGGAATCAGGCACATGGAAGTCATTAGTTAAAGGCCCCAAACACATGTGCGCACAAAAAGTTTCCATTCACTTGCATGTTTATGAACATTTACTGAGTGCTCTGTATGTGCCCTGGGGTGTCTGACCTAGGGATGCAGGAGCTCGTTGGCCAGACAGGGAGATCCATGAGTTACAGGTAAGCAAGGGAGAGGTCAAACACTGGAGATATGAACAACATGCTGATTCTGCCTGAGATGGTTGGGGACGGCTTCCCTGAGCTGACTGTGACTGTATTTGCTTCCACCTCTGCATCTATACCTGCATCTGTATCTAAACCTGCCCCTGCCCCTGCACCTGCATCTGCACTGAATCTGCACCTCTATCTACACCTACATCTACAGCTGCACCTACATCTGCTCCTGCATCAATACCTGCACCTACACCTGCACCTGCACCTATACCTGCATCTGCACCTACATCTGCATCTACACTTGTACCTACATCTGCATCTACACCTATACTTGCACCTACATCTGCATCTACACATACACCTGCACCTACATCTGCATCTATACCTACATCCGCACCTGCACCTGCATCTACACCCGCATCTATGCCTGCACATGCACCTGCATCTATACCTACACCTGCACCTTCATCTGCATCTACAGCTAAATCTACACCTACATCTGCACCTGCATCTACACCTACACCTGCATCTACACCTGCACATGCATCTGCACCTGCAGCTCTATCATCTATATGAAGACATGACCTGCACCCAGAAGCTTCTCTTCTGTTGAGATGACATTTGGCTTTGACAGTGAAGCATGGATAGAAAGTAGCCACTGAGAAAGAATGGAAAGGGGAATGTTTGGTGGAGGAAAACCCAAATCTTAAAGCAGTTATGTAACTTGGCGAAGGCCATGCAGCTAATTTTACTTACAGTTGGTAGCCGATTCCCAAGGTGATGTGCTCCTCTGCAGTGCTGTGCTCTGTCAGCTGGGATTAGGAGTGGCTGCCAGTCAGAGAAATACCCCGCCCCCCCCAATACATGGCTTAAATAAGATTAAAAGTGATATCTCCCAGCGGAGAAAACTTGTAGGGAGGCATCCAGGATGTGGCAAAAAATAGCAGTTCCAAAGAGTCACCTGGGGCTCGGGCTCCTCGTCCTGCCCTTTAGTGTGGCACATGACTTCCATCCTCAGGACGAACTCATGGTCCAGGATGACTGCAGGAGTCTCAGCCTGGGCTGGAAGAAGGAAGAACGGCACAAAGGGATGTCCAGTTGAGTCTTTCAGCCTTCTTCAAGTCCCACCTGATAATTTTGCTCCTATTTCATTAGAGAGAACATAGCCAGATGGCCAGGTGGCAGTGCAAGCTGAGAAACATCAGGGTTTTCCCAAGAAGGAAGGGGAGGATAGATGGAAGAGGCATGCTGCACATCTGTCACGCTTCAGAGGAGGTCATTCTGGCATAGGAAGTCGAGCACTGGCGGGAGCCATGGAACAAGAGACAGCATCTAAGGGAGTGGGCGTTTATGCAGACATAGTGAGGTTGGAGAGGAAAACACAGTACACATGACATTTCTGGGGTAGATCTGGCAGAAGTTGGCAGGTAAATAGAGATATTGGGTGCCAGAGAAAGAAGATGACATGTGTAAGTCCGGGAGCCTGGGCAGTGATGTCTTTAATTGGAAGTGAAGTAAGAGAGTTTGAAATGTCTGCAGGGCACTGAGGTGAGGGTGGAGGAGTACAGAGTTGCAAATACCAGGCTGGAGCTCAGAAGACAGGCTGGAATGGGAGACAGCAACTTGGGAATTGACAGCATATAAATTATTTCTGAAGGCTTGGGGGTGGGTGGAGTCATCCAAGGAGAGATGCTGGAAGAGGACGGTGGTGACGACAGGGGAAAACCACTGAAGCCCACAGAACAGGTGCAGAGGTAGGAGTGGAACTGGGAGAGCACAGCTGTAAAAGTCCAGAGAGGACAGAGCTGCACAAAGCAAGGGGCAAGGTGTTAGCTTCTGCAAACCATTCCCCACCAAGAAGAATCACAGCTTCAAGGGATCCATGGATGCAAGGGTGGGACAGGACTGGACAAGAGGAGATGGGGACATCCTGTTGTGCCAAAAGGAAAATAAGGAATGGTCAGAAATTGTTAGAGACAGAGCTAAGGGACACCAGAGGCAGCCTGATGGGGCTCCCGCTGGCAAGTTTAGCATCAGTGAAAAAATGATGGGAATGGGCTGTATCACATCTTGTAAGGAAAACAAAACAAAACAGAATCTATGAGTCCATATTCACATAAATGACAAATAAATACACATTTTAAAAAATTAGGGTACATGGGAAAGCTCTTCTTGACAGGAAAAAATACCAACCACTAAATGTAGAATAAAGGAAATAGCAAATTACCCCTTTACAGCCACCATACTAATTACAGATTCAGGCAAAAATCATCAATGGATGCTAAGATCATTGGGTGAGAGATTGTTGTTGAAGAGGATAGGCATGCTGTTGCAAAGTCTAGCACCATAAATTATTTATTAATTATTAAGGGCAAAGGATAATTTAATAAAAGAGAAATCTGTCAGACACCAGTGTCACCAAATGATCAAACTTAACATAATGAACGATGAGACAAAGTGACATCTTGTGTTCTGTGATGTGATGGGCTGGAAAGGAATGTTTCCTGGGGAGTGCTCTGACCAAAAATGATTATCCTGAATCAAATCATGAGGGAAAATCAAATAAGTACATTTCAGGGATATGCTGCAAAATAAAATAATTGCCCTGGACTCATCAAAAGTTCAGTGCCGTAAGAGACAAAAAAAATAAAAATAAAGTCAGGGAATTGTTCTAGATTAAAGGGAATTAAGACTCTTGCAACTAAAGGCAATTTGTGATCCTTAATTGCTCCTGGGGTTTTTCCTGGATTAAAAATACAACTGCTATAAAAGATGTTATTGGGTCAACTGGATAAATTTGAATATGGACAGTATTGTAGATAATAAAATTATATAGTGGTTGCATTCCCTGTGTATGACAATAATATTGTAATTGTGTAGGAGAATATCTTTGTTTTTAAGGCATACGTATTGATACATATACAAATGGTGTCCTGACAGCCGCACAATTCAAATGGTTCAGTAAAACAGTATGTCCTAGAAGTACGTGGGTAAATGTCCATCTGTGTGTGCGTGGCTGGGTGTATGGTCATCGTACTAGTCCTGCAACTAGTGTGTAGGTCTGAAATTTTTCAAGATAACAAGCTGGGAAATAAGAAGGGGCAGATGCAGACACTATAAAATACTGCAGGTACGTTTGTGAATCTATCTATAGATCTACATACACAATACTCATACGGATATAGCCACCCTGATATTTTAAACTGATCCTACAGAAATAAGAACACGTACTCATTAACATGCACCCCAAAGATTAATTTTTATAAAAAAAACCCCAAACCAGTAACAGTTCAGAAACAGACTATCCATGCATCAATGATTAAAAAATTGGGACTTTATAATGTGGAATTTTATGCAGCTATTAAAAAGAATGACTTCTGACAGAATGATGGGCCGGATATGACACCCCCCCCCCACACTGGAAGCAATAAAAAATGCTAGATTAAAAAAGAAAACAAACAAAAAAACCTTTAAAATGCACGATGTGCCAACAGGAAAGTAAGTTATACTTGGAGGCCAGCACCTGATTATTACTGGGAGCCTGGGGAGGTGATGGGAGCAGGAATCTGGCTCTATGTGAGGCCATTTGACAGCAGCAGATGTGAGACTTCAGTCTCAGCCTCCAGGGGTGCAGGGGAGAGATGTGAAGTTCAGGATCTGTCCAGGATGGTAAGTCTCACAGGAGTTCTTCCCATGTAAAACTGGACCCCAAAGTGTGCCCTCGCAATACAAGGTGAAGTGAAATAAATCCATTCCTCAGGGGATGGCATGGCCAACTGTCTCAAACCTTGAGGGAGATTTGAGAGGGAAAATCTACCCTGAAAATTTATAACCAGAGAATCCAGCTGCATGGGCTGAATTTACATCACCACCTAGTCTGTGAAATCTCAGACTGAGAATTTAGTTTAAAGTAGTCCTAGCTGGTAATGTCCTGGGAAACCTGTAGAAGCAAAAGGAAATAATTCCACCTTTCATACAGATGTCAAGGAATTCCCAAAGATGAAGTTCCAAATAAATATACACTCGTTCAAAAATTATAAACTCACAGGGAATCTAGGCACCATGAACAAGAACTAGCAAAAACAACAGATGGTAAAATAACTATGTAAAATGTTCAACATTAACATTATCGGTTACAAAATATAAAATAAGTAGGTTTAATTTGTTTAAAGAAATAAGTAAAATGATTGAATATAAGAGGAAAATGCAAGAGAATATAAATGACCAAGAAAATTAGAAAAAAACCCAATTACATAAAGTAAGAAAACATGAAAATAAGTATTAGAATTAAAACTCAACAGATGGGTTTAACAGCAGATTACACACAAATAAAAAGAAAATTAGTTTACTGGGATATGTATGGAAAAACATTGTCCAAAATTCAGCTCAGAGAGACAAAAACAAAAACAAAAACAAAAAAAAGAGAGAAATAGACGACAGGGACACTGACATGAGGACGGACTGAAAAAATACAATATGCATCTATTTAGGGCTCCAGATAGGAGGAAAGAGTAAATAAGAAGAACAATATATGAAGATATGATGGCTAGAATTTTCCAGAAGTGATGGAAGACACCAGCTTACAGATTCAGGAAGTGAAATTATTCTCAAATAAGATGACAAACAAACAAACACATGTCAGTGAAACTGCAGAAAACTGAGGACAAGAGATGATCTTCTAGCAACCAGAAAGAAGGACAGATTGCTAACCCTTGCATGACAATTAGACAAACAACTCAGGGGTTTGTGAATAGAACTGTATATATTCTCCTCTGCAATTTCTGCAACCTTTGGTGCCTTTCACATTTATTTCTTTAATCCGCATTGAGTTGGTTGTGGTATATTATATGAGTTTGAGGTATATATATTTTTTTCCTACAGGAACATCCATTGTTCAGCACCATTTATTGAAAAAAACTGTACTCCCCCCACCCTCTCTCTGCTGTGCCAGCTCAGTCACAAATAAGGTTTCTGTGTCTGCCTGGGTCTGGTTCTGGGCTCACTCTCTGTTCCATGGTCTACTGGCTTATTCTTGGTGTTCTTAATTACCATAGTTCTGCTATTGGTTTGGAAAAGTTCTCTCTGCTTGAAACTTCTTCCACGGCATTGTGGCTCCTCTTGTTTCTTTGCATGTCAGTTTAAATGTTAGAATGAATGATCTTGGCATGTTACATACATGCATACACATGCATAAAATACTAAGGTGTTAATTGGAATTGCTGGGATGGCACTAAATCTATACCTCAATATAAAGAGAACTGACATATTTTTAAGATATTAAATCTTCAGAACCATTCATATGATACACGTTTTCATTTATTTGGATTTTCTTTAAGCATCAATACAGTTTTATGATTTTATCTGAGAGAGGTGTTGCAGAGCTCTTGTTAGATTTATTCCTAGGTATTTAGCATTTCGTTGCCTTTGTAATGAACATTTAAAATTTTCGTTTCTATTTGCCGCTGATATACTGAAATGAAATAAATTTCGTAAAGGTGTATTTTTTTCTAGATACTATAATAAAGTGTCTTATTTGGTTATTTTAAATATCTTTTGTTACTTTCTTCCCCTTTTATTGTTTGTCTGTGATGTTTGTTGCTTCTCTGAGGTGGAAAGATTTAGTTTCTTTCCATTTTTCCTTTGCATTTTTGTTCTACAAGTGGGTTTTGTTCTTTCTGGTGTATTCGTGCTAGTGATTGCTGTTTTCCAGATTCCGCATGCAGGACTCCCATGAGGATTTCTTGCAGGGATTGCTGTGTGGTGGTGACTATTACAGTTTTGGTTTGTCTGGAAAATACACTATTTCCCCCTCATTTCTGAAGGATAGCCTTGGTGGGTACAGAATTCTTGGCTGTGGTTTTTTTCTTTTAGTATTTTTAATATATTATACCATATTCTTCTGGCCTGTAGAGTTTCTGTTGAGAAGTCTGCTTAGTCTGATAGGGCCTTCCTTATAGGTGACTCTATCCTTTTCTTTTCTCTTGCTACTTTTAGGATGTTCTGTTTGACTTTGAGCTTTTCCGGTTTGACTATATGTGTCTTGAAGAGGATCTTTTTGGACTGAATCTGTTTGGGGATCTTTGAGCCTCCTGGATCTGAAGGTCTGTGTCCCTCGCTATACCTGGGAAGTTTTTGATAAAATGCCAGGAGAAGACAATGCCTTTCAATAACAATCCTAAATGTAAATGAATTAAACTTCCCACTCCAAAGACGCAACCTAACTGATTGGATTAAAAAGCTAGAACCAACTATATGCTGTTTTCAAGATACTCACCTCACCTGTAAAGACACACACAGACTAATGGAGAACAGATGGAAAAAGATATATATGCAAATGGAAATGAAAACCGAGCAGGAGTAGCTATTCTTATGTCAGATAAAACAGACATTAAAATAAAAACCACGAAAACAGACAAAGAAGGCCACTATGTAATGATAAAGGGATCTATCCAGCAAGAAGACATAACCATCATAAATATATATGCATCCAACACTGGAGCACCCAGATGTATAAAGCAAACACTATTAGGCCTAAATAAAGAGATAGACCCCAATACTATAATAGTAGGGGACGTGAACACCTCTCTCTTGGAACAGGACAGGTCACCTAGGCAACAAATCAACAGAGATACACAGGATTTAAACTATACTTCAGATCAACTAGACCTGGCACGTGTCTACAGAACATTTGATGCAGCAACTACAGCATATACATTCTTCTCATCAGCACATGGAACATTCTCCAGGATAGACCATATGTTAGATCACAAATCAAGTCTCAACAAATTTAAAAAATCTTAAATCATTTCAAGTATCTTTTCAGGCCACAGAGGAGTTTTTTCTAAAACTAGAAATCAATAACAAGAAAAACTTTGGAAACTATACACATACATGGAAATTAACATGCTCCTGAACGATCTATGGATCCAAGAAGAAATTTAACCAGAAATCAATAAATTTCTTGAAACTATTGAATATAAAGACACATCATACCAAAACCTGTGGGATACTGCAAAAGCAGTACTGAGAGGGAAATTTATTGCAATAAACCCTTGTATCAAAATAATAGAAAGATTTCAAATAAACAAGCTAAAGCTACACCTCAAAGAACTAGAAAAACAAGAACAATCTATTCCCAAAATTAGGAGACAGAAATAATTAAGATCGGAGCAGAGCTAAAAGAAATAGAGACCTCAAAATGATACAAAAGATCAATAACAACAACAAAACGTTGATTTTTTTTTGAGAAGATAAACAAAATAGACAAAGGAGTTGTCACAGGTACTATTCCTGTCCCTGTGTGAATGCAGACCCATGTTCCCTCTCGTCCTTTCAGGTGGTTCTCTCCCCAGCCACAGGCAGCTCCCTGGTGTGTGTGTGCTGACCAGTACTTAGCTGGATTTGAAGGGAGACCCTCTGTAGAGCTCCAGATGTTCTCTCTGTGCATCTCTCCCCTCTCAAGGCCATTCTAAAGTGGAGCCACAGGGAGAATACAGCCCTGGTTCAGTGTGTCAGAAACGGCCATACAAAGCTGATTTGCCCTTTTCCCATGCATTTGCAGTGGGCAAAGTAGTCAGGACAGTTTTGTATCAGTGGTAGTTAGAAATTAGCCCTAGACTGAACACTGCTCTGTAGACATTACACTACCTGACTTCAAATTAAACTACAAAGCTATAGTAACCAAAACAGCATGGTACTGGCATAAAAACAGACACATGGATCAATGCAACAGACTAGAGAACCCAGAAATCAACCCACAGACTTACAGTCAACTGATATTTGATAAGGGCAACAGAAGCATACATTGGGGAAAGGACAGCCTCTTCAATAAGTGGTGCTGGGAAAACTGGACATCCATATGCGGAAGAATGAAACTAGACCTGTATCTCTCACCATATACCAGACTCAACTCAAAATTGATTAAAGACATATAATAAGACCTGAAACTATAGAACTACTAAAAGAAAACATAGGGGATACACTTCAGGAAATAGGACTGGGCAAACACTTCATGAACAAGATCCCCAAACACAGAAAATAAAAGAAAAAATAAACAAATTGGATTTTATCAAACTAAAAAGCTTCTGCACAGCAAAAGAAACAGTCAACAGAGTGAAAAGACAAGCTACAGAGTGAGAGCAAATATCTGCAAACTGTGCATCTAACAAGGGATTAATATCCAGGATATACAAGGAACTTCAAAAATTTAACAGTAAAAAAACAAGTAACCCAACTAAAAAATGGGCGAAGGAGCTGAATAGGCATTTCTCAAAGGAAGATATAAAAATGGACAACAGGTACATGAAAAAATGCTCAATATCACTAAGCATCAGGGAAATGAAAATCAAAACCACATTGAGATATTATCTCACCCTAGTTAGATTGGCCATAATAAAAAAGACAGAGAACAACAAATGCTGGTGAGGATGTGGAGAAAGGAGAACTCTCCTACACTGTTGGCAGGACTGTATATTAGTACAGCCATTATGGAAAGCTGTATGTAGTTTTCTCAAAAAACTACAGCTAGAACTACCATACGATCTGGCAATCTCACTGCTGGGTATATACCCAAAGGAGTGGAAATCATCACGTCAAAGGAATACCTGCACGCTCATGTTTATTGCAGCTCTATTTACAATAGCTAAGAGTTAGAACTAACCTAAATATCCATTGATGGACGACTGAATATGGAAAATGTGGTATATATATTCAATGGAATACTGTTTTGCCATAAAAAGAACGAAGTACTACCATTCACAGGAAGCTGGATGAATTTAGAGAAAATTATGGTAAGTGAAATAAGACAGGCACAGAAAGAGAAATACCACATGTCCTCACTTCTAAGTGGGAGTTCAAAATAAAAAGAGAAAAAGAAAGAAAGACACAAAAATCACAGTAATCCCTTGAACTTTCTAAAGGAGTGAATGGAACTGAGGCCACCAGAATGGGTAAGGGGGGTTAGTGAGAAATTGGTAAAGTGCCACAAAAAATATTTACATTGTGTAAAGATAAAATAAAAAAAACCTTAAAATAAAAAAAAATAAAATTGTCTTATTAATTTTAATTATTAATCTGGAAATTCTATCCACAGTTTTGTTTATTGACAGTTTTGTTTGTTTTGAATCCTTTCTTACATATTTTTATTTCTTCTCCTGTTAATCCTTTCTGTTATTTACTAGTTTCCTATTTTATTTATTTTATTGATTTCTGCTCTTACTTGTATTATTTCTTCCTTCTTTCTACTAAATTTTGTTTGGATCTTTAATCTTTTGATAATGTGGATACATAGCTTATTTATTTTCAGTCTTTCTTCTCTTCTAATATAAGCATTTAAAGCTATAAAATTTCCTCTAAATGCTCTTCTAGCGGCATCCTATAAGTCTTGACATTTAGGATTCTTGTCACTACATAGTCCTAAATATTTTCTGATTTTTATCAAGATTTTTTTGNGGAGTGAATGGAACTGAGGCCACCAGAATGGGTAAGGGGGGTTAGTGAGAAATTGGTAAAGTGCCACAAAAAATATTTACATTGTGTAAAGATAAAATAAAAAAAACCTTAAAATAAAAAAAAATAAAATTGTCTTATTAATTTTAATTATTAATCTGGAAATTCTATCCACAGTTTTGTTGTCTTATTAATTTTAATTATTAATCTGGAAATTCTATCCACAATTATTGACAGTTTTGTTTGTTTTGAATCCTTTCTTACATATTTTTATTTCTTCTCCTGTTAATCCTTTCTGTTATTTACTAGTTTCCTATTTTATTTATTTTATTGATTTCTGCTCTTACTTGTATTATTTCTTCCTTCTTTCTACTAAATTTTGTTTGGATCTTTAATCTTTTGATAATGTGGATACATAGCTTATTTATTTTCAGTCTTTCTTCTCTTCTAATATAAGCATTTAAAGCTATAAAATTTCCTCTAAATGCTCTTCTAGCGGCATCCTATAAGTCTTGACATTTAGGATTCTTGTCACTACATAGTCCTAAATATTTTCTGATTTTTATCAAGATTTTTTTGGGGGGCTTATAAGTGAATTATGTTTTCAAAAGTATACAAATATATGAAGATTTTAGTTATCTTTTTTTTTTTTGTCTTTTTTTGTGACCGGTAAGGGGATCGCAACCCTTGGCTTGGTGTCATCCGCACCGCGCTCAACCAGTGAGCACACCGGCCATCCCTATATAGGATCTGAACCCACGGCGGGAGCGCCACTGCACTCCCAAGCGCCGCTCTCTCCCAAGTGCGCCACGGGGTTGGCCCATATCTTTTAAAAAATATTGATTTCTATTTTAATTGCACTGAAGTCAGATAATCTGATGTGTATAACACCTTTCCTTTGAAATATGTTGAGATTTTCTTATGGCTCAGTATGTATCCACTCTTATAAATGTTAAATGTAATCTTGAAAAGAATATGTGATCTTTGATTACTGAATGTAGAGTCCCCTTGATATTGGAGGAAGGGTCTGGGGGCCCTATGGCCAGCCTCAACCCACCCCATCCTCTTACCAGGTTCTTGACTCCACCACAGGAAAGAATTCAAGAGCAGAGTCACAGTAGAAAGTGAAAACAGGTTTAATATAATGAATAAGAGATACAGATTTCACAGAGAGAGTGCAGCATAGCTCCAGAGACTGAACAGGGCCCACACCAAGTTCAACACAAAAGTAAGAAATACACACTCCACAGGCAGAGTGCAGGCTGGCTCAAGGGAGTGAGCAGCCACCTGCTGAAAGTAAGTTTGATACAAAGTAAAGCACACACACCTCAGCCAGCAAAGTGTAGGTTGGCCCCAGGAAGGAGAGCAGCAACAACCCCTTCTGCTGGGTTTCGAATTTTATAGTTTTGCTACCTAATGCATATTCATGATATCTAATGAATATTCAGCTTTGGGGGTGGTTCCCAGTTATGTAACATTAGTCTTGCACATGCTCAGTTGGTCTCCTTTTGGGGAATGTTCATTGGTCAAATCCTATCACATGCACTGAAAAAATTCAGGAGTATTCTGTGCTCTCTAGCACCCCTAGTGGAAGGTCATTCAGCTACCAGATAACCCTTCTCTACTATGCCTGCCCAACCACTGGATTTGCATAAGCCAGCCCCTTGTGATCTCATTTTCCCTGCTGGTACTGAAAATAAGTCTAAGTGGCAATAGTAACTTTCCTCTAGGGGAGGGTGTACAGGAGGAACCTGAGACCTTGGGGAGTGGCTTGAAACCCAGAGGTGTGTCCTGAAACCCTGAGACCTGTGGAAACGGAGCACATCCTAGCTCACCCTGGGGAGGCACACTTAAATCTGAATGATATAATTTTTTCTGTGGACTATTATGTGAAAAGTGTTTGGAAGGGCAATCATAAAGATACCCAAAAGACCAGCCTCAAAATGGGAGGTGGCATTTGCAACACATATAATTGAAACTCTAAGTTCTCAGAAAGCATAAATTACTCCTATAACACATTTTCCAGTAAAATAAAGATAATTGAACCTCAACTTGAAAAGACATTACAAAAGAGGAATTCTGAATGGCCCATGAATGCATAAAAAGTACTGGGAAATACAAATTAAACGAAGCAAAACACCTTCTAAAACCTATGACTAACAAGGAATCTAACAACAACAAAAACCTCTGATAATACGAGGTGTTGAGGATGTGGAACAGCTAGTATACTGTTGGAGGCAACATAAACAAACACCCAAACTTTGAAAAAGTAGATGGTATTATTTTGTAACTTAGGAGTTGCCCATACTCCCCGGCCCAGTAATTCCCCTCCTAGGTAATCATCCTAGAAAAACTCTCTCCACTTGCAGTAGCAGAAGGCATGGACAAGCCTGCTCACAGCAGCCTGTGTGCAATAACAGAAACAAAACAAAACAAAAAACCCCATAAAACAAAACAAAATATGAGAACAACCCAAATTCATTGAGGACGGAATGGATGAACGATGTGTGGTGTACTTACACAATGTAATATTATACAGCATTCAAATGGAAGACTTAGACCTTCAGGCAATCAAACAGGTAGAGTCCAGGAACATAATGTTAAGTGAAAAAACAAACTGCAGAAAGATAAATATGGTATTATTCAATTTATGTAATTTTCACAATATGCAAAGCTCAGCCAAAGTGTGAGGAAGTGGAGAATATATTGGTCGAGGATGCAAATGCATGTGTCAAAACTAAAGAAATGCAGGGAAAAAACCAGCACAGCTTTGTGGTTACTTCTGAGAAGGAAGGGAGATGAGGCAGGGTTATTGACAGAAAGGAAGATGGAGTGTGTCTCCAGTATCTTCAGAGTTAATAGTAATTTTTCATTGAACTGTTGTTGGGACCTGGGGCACTAATTTTTTGTGATTCTTTATACCTTACACTTATATCACAAATATTCTTCCTTATCTGCCTGTGGACTGTCTTTCCAAAACCTGCTCTTCACCAGCATCCGGAACATTCTTGCAAAAATGAAAATCTGCTATTCTCCAAATAGTTCCAAAATGCTCTTGCCAAAATGAAGATCTGATCAGGACACCCCTGTGATGGTTAATTATAAGTGGCAACTTGTCTGGGCTACAGGATGCCCATATATTTGGTGAAATGTTATTCTGGGTGTTTCTTCTGGGGTGTTTTTGGGTGAGATTAACATTTTAATTGGTAAAGTAAAGCAGATTGCCCTCCATAACGTGGTGGGCCTCAACCCATCAGTGGAAGAACTGAATGAAACAAAAAGACTGACTGTCCTCCGGTAAGAGAAAAATGTGCCAGCAAACTGCCCTTGACTTCATCTGCACTGTTGGCTCTTCTGGGATGCCAGGCCACAGGCTCACTCTGCAGATTCGGACTTGCCAGCCTACATAATCATGTGAGTCAATTCCTTATCATGAATCTCTTATACTATATACACACATCTGACTGGTTCTGTGTCTCTGGAGAACCCTAGCTAATGAAGCCCCTTTTCATAAAATCTTCCTCTTCCACCTTTGTCCTCTGGATAAATTTCACAGCTGTGACATGTCAAACAAGTAGACGCTTCATGGTCTGCTTCAGAGGATGCATCTACCTTGTCTCCTGCTAGAACCCATCCTCTACTCTGCATTACAGCCCTGCCAAGTGGCCTTTTCCCAACACCATCTGAAATTTTTCTTTTTGATTTTTCTTCCCAAAATATATATCCCTTCTCCTCTTGACTCCATCATCAAGATTCCACTTAAATATAAGTTTCCTTCATGAAACCTTCCCTTTTTTCCCCGGGCTATACAACACATGTCCCATACCCATACACCCTTGTAAGTCATTATACCATTTTTCTACTTTTGTATACACACGCATATGATGTCTTTGGAGCCAGAAAGACCAAGGCTTGAATCCTAGCTCTGCCTCTTCCAACTTTGTGAGTCTGGCAGACACTAGAAGCCTGAGTGAACCAGAAAAATGTTATTAAATTTGAAAAAAAAAAAAGGATAACATTGTCTGAACAGGCTCTGAGCTTGTGGTCTATGTAAAAATAGTCACATTAATAAGAGGCTGAAGATTTCTTCTTGAGTAGTTGAAGTACTGAATAGATTTATTTTTACATAATGTCCATGCCTGTAGCCCCCAAATCAACCCTGGTACCATCTGTGCAACTTGAACTGCTTGTGGAAACCACCTAGAGTGTTTCTAAAAAGTATTCATGCCTAGAGGCCACTCCTAGGCAATCTGATTTCAGTGGTCTGGGGTGGCCCAAGAATCAGGATGTTTTCAAAGGTCTGCTCTGAGTAGAGGTGCTGTAAACACACTTCAATGTCTATAATTTTGTGTACATATGCAACGGCAATTGAAACCAGCAGGCTAGGTTTACAAGAGAACTCTCCATGTATTATCCAATTTAAATCCATTCAGCAAGAATTTCTTAAGTGCCTACTAGAAGCACAGCCCTGAATCCCACCACGTGCTCAGGAGCATGAGAGAATGGGCTCTTTAGCAGGCAAGAAAGCTAGAGTTCATGGATATTTTGAAACCTAAAGAATCATATCAACGTTTATAGAAACTAATAAATGTATGTGCATTACAGAAATAGGCCACAGTCATGGCACATGTTTTTCCAGAGCCTGGGATTTGTTTTTCAATATTTGTTTTTGTTTTTATGGTGGTAGGGGAATGTCATCTTACTAATTGTTCTTAAGATGTGTCAGGGTGCTCAGGGTGCTGTGTGGGGTGGATAGACAAAAGCCATGAGTCTCCTTTTATCCCTCAGAGAAATCTTCGCCAATGAATTAGTAGCTGCTGTGTTCTGTGGCTTTCTGAAAGTACATAAAAAAATTCTTCAGAACTGAATGTATTTTGGGTGTGTTAATATTTAGAGTGGTTCTCAACTCAACTCATCAGAGTAACTTTTAAAAATATATTCTTACATGGGCCTCATTCATGGAGATTCTGATTTAGTTTTCCAAAATGGTATTTTTTAAAGCTCCCCAGGTCTCTTTTATATTTTCCAATTCTCTACATAATGTTTTGAATATACTGGAATAAAGTTGTAATAACTGTACTAAGTGCCTTTTTCTGCTAATTTTAACGTCTGGTTTCTTTCTTTTTTTTTCCTTTTTGTCTTTTTTCATGTCCGGCAATGGATCACAACCCTCAGTGT
>NW_007726982.1:92262-93855 GCF_000696425.1 Galeopterus variegatus | reverse complement strand
TTTTGCATTCGTTTTTTTCTTTTTAAAAAATTGAAACATAATCGAGTATACATATTTGTAGGGTACAGTGTTGAATATCAATACCTGTGTGCAATATGTGATAATCAAACCAGAATAATTAGTATATTTATCATTACAAAACGTAATCATTTTTTGTGTCCGTTAACTAATTTCTCCTAACCCCCCTCTTCTTCTCCTCCTCCTTCCCCATCTCTATTAACCACAGTTCTGACCTCTCCTTTCAACATATTGTTGTGATTGATGTTTCTTTCTTTCTGTCTGTCTGTCTATCTATCTATCTATCTATCTATCTATCTATCTATCTATTAGCTCTCACTTATGAGTGAGGACATGTGGCATTTCTCTTTCTGTGCCTGGTATTTCACTTTACATAATTTCCTGTAAGTTCAACCATGTTGCTGCAAAGGGCAGAATTCCATTCCTTTTTATGGCATAGTAGTATTCCATGGCATATATATACCACATTTTCCTTATCCATTCATCTGTTGATGGACATTTAGGTCGGTTCCAATTCTTGGCTATTGTAAATAGAGCTGCAATAAACATGGGGGTGCAGGTATCCCTTGAATATGATGATTTCCATTCCTTTGGGTGTACAACCAGCAGTGGGATTGCTGGATCATAGGGTAGTTTTATCTTAGTTGTCTGAGGAACCTCCACAGTGTTCTTCACAATGGCTGTGCTGATTTACAGTCCCACCACCATCCCCTTTCCCTGCATCCTTGTCAGCATTTGTTATTCTCTGCCTTTTTGATAATAGTATTTTTATTAAGATCCTCAAAAATTTTTTTGAAATGCAATTAAGTTACTTGGAGACAGTTCGATTCTTTGGGGTCTTGCTTTTATGATGTTTTAGGAGGCTACAGAGCAGTGTTCAGTCTAGGGCTAATTTTTAACTACTTCTGATACAAAACTGTCCTGCTGCTTTGCCCACTGCCCCATAAATTATGAGTATTTTCAACTTGGCAGGAGTCACAGGTGCTATTCCTGTCCCTGTATGAATACCGACCCGTGTTCCCTCTCGTCCTTTCAGGTGGTTCTCTCCCCAGCCACAGGCAGTTCCCTGGTGTGCGTGTGCTGACCAGTACTCAGCTGGATTTGAAGGGAAACCCTTTGTAGAGCTCCAGATGTTTTCTCTGTGCATCTCTCCCCTCTCAAGGTCATTCTAAAGTGGAGCCACAGGGAGAACACAGCCCTGGTTCAGTGTGTCAGAAATTGCTGTACAAAGCTCATTTTCCCTTCCCTCACCCAGCAACATGGCATTTTCTGTATTTCTTTAACTTTCATTGAATTGGAGGTTTTCTGTGCAGAGTTCTGTTGTCATTGTTGAATGACTTTGAGATGGACAAGTGAACCAAAGCAGCAAACCAAACACCAGCCATGTGAAGCTATCCATTAGAGAGGCCTCTGGTAGAACTATGGCACAAAGCATGCTTAATTAGTTTAATTAAAGTCTTCATCTGAGGTTGGGAGATTAGTTGCAATAAATTTGACTAATTAAACAAATTAATTGCTTGTTGTATTTATTTTGTTGTTGTTGTTGAACCAAACCATAAGCTCTGTTAAAAAAAA
>NW_007726982.1:87627-90763 GCF_000696425.1 Galeopterus variegatus | reverse complement strand
AAATAATGCTGCTATGAACATTTGTGCACAAGTTTTTATGTGGACAAGTGTCTTCATTCCTTGTGGATGCATACCTAGGAGTGGAATTTCTGGTTCATATGGTAACTCCATGTTTAACCAATGGAAGTTCTGCCACTTTGCTTTCCAAAGTAGCTACGCCATCTTAAATTCTCACCAGCAGTGTATGAGGATTTATACATCTGCATACTTGTTACTGTCTGTCTCTTTGTTATAACCTCCTTGGGGGTATGCAGTGGTATCTCTGTGGTTTTGATCTGCATTTCCCTGAGGGCTAATGATGTAAGTGCCTTTTCATGGGCTTACTGCCCATTTGTACATCTGTGCTGGAGAACCTGTCTATTCATACCCTTTGCCAATTTTTAAATTGAAATTCTTCTTCTTATTAAATTGCACTATTTCTTTGTATATTGTAGATCCAAAGCCCTTATCAGTTATATGATTTTCAAAATGCTTCTCTCATTCTTTGGATTACTTTTTCAGTTTCATTAAGAAGTCCTTCGAAGTATAGATTTTTAATTGTTGTTGAAGTCTAATTTATCTACTTTTTCTTTTGTTGTTTGTCCTTCTGGTGTCATATCTAAGAAATCATTGCCTAATCCAAAGTCATGAAGATTTTCACTTATATTTTCTTCTAAAAGTTTTATAGTTTTAGCTCTGAAATTTGGGCCTTTGATCTATTTTCATTTAATTTTTGTATATGTGTGAGGCAAGGGTCCAAATTTATTCTTTCGCATGTGGCTACTTAGTTGTTCTAGCACCATTTATTGAAAACTTATTCTTTCCCCATTCAAAAGTTCTGGCATTCTGCTGAAAATTGATTGACCATTTGCGTGAGGGTTTGTTTCTGGACTCTAGATTCTCTTCCACTGATCTGTATGTCCATTCCTATGTCAGTACAGCACTGTCTTGATTACTGCAGCTTTGTAATATGCTTTGAAATCAGGAAGTGTGAGTTCTCCAACTCTGTTTTTCTCTTTCAAGGTTGTGTTGTAGGCTATTCCAGATACCTTAAATTTCCACATGAATTTTAGGATCAGATTGTCAATTTCTGCAAAAAATTCAGTCTGGATCTTGATAGGGATTCTGTTAAATCTGTAGATTAATTTGCAGAGTATTAACAATGTTAAGTGTTTCTAATACAAGGACATAGCGTATCTTTCCATGTATTTAGTTCTTTGATTTTTTCCCCAAAACATTTTGTGGTATTCAGAGTGCAAGTCATCCACTTCTTTTGTGAAATGTATCCCATGTATTCTATTCTTTTAATGATGTTATAAACTGAATTTTTTTCTAATTTCATTTTGGTGTGCTAATAACTACTGTGTAAAAACATACAATTGATTTTGTATACTGATCTTGTCTTTTGCAATCTTGATGAGTTTATTAGTTTTAATAGTTTTCTTTTTAGTAAATTCCTTAGGATTTTTTATATACAATACTATGTCATCTGAAAATAGAGGTAGTTTTACTTTTTCCTTTCCAATATGAACATGTTTTATTTAATTGTCTTCTCTAATTACCTTGGAATGTTGAATAGAAGTGGTTAGAGTAGGCATTCTTGTACTGTTCCTCATCTTAGGAGGAAAACATTCAGTCTTTCGCCATTACACTTAATGTTAGCTGGGAGTTTTTCACATATGGCATTTATTGGCTGAGTAAGTTTCTTTCTATTCCTACTTTTTAGAATGTTAACACCATGAAGGGGTGTTGGATTCTGTCAAATGCTTTTTCTGTGCCTGTTGACGTAATTATATGGGTTTTTCCTTGTAGTGATTTGGTGTATAACATCAGTTAATTTTTTTATTGATTATATATATTTGTGGGATACAGAATTGAATATCAATACATGTGCACAATATGAGGTGATCAAATCTGTGTAATTATTATACGCATGTTCATAAAACATAATCTTTGTGACCCTTAACTAGTTTCTCGCAACTGCCCTTCCACTCCCCTTTTCTCACCTCTAGTAACCACAGTTCTGTTCTCTCTCTCTCTCTTTTTCAAAAGTTTAACATTAGTTGATTTTAAGAAATTAAGCTGACCTTGAATTCCAGAGATGAATTTTACTTGGTCATGGTGTATAATCCTTTTTATATATTGCTGGGTTCCAATTACTAGTACTTTGTTGAGGACTTTTGTGTCTATATTTCTAAGTGATTTTTATCTATAGTTTTCTTTTGTTGTGATGTCTCTGTCAGGTTTTGGTAACAGGATAATACTGGTTTCATGGAAGGAGATGTGAAGTGTTTCCAGTATTTCTTTTTGATGGCCCCTTGTCCATGAATACCTGAATTTGTGGTTCTTGACCGAAAGAAAGGTGCTGACATCAGAATGTATGGAAACATAGAGTCTCTTCCTGGCTTTTGAATTTCAAAAGCCTAAGTCCCTAGGCAAACTAAAAGACTCAGGGAATAGTCAGTAAATTTGGAAAAAAACAAAAAGGGCAGACTTGCCCGCCCTCAATTAAGATGAGCATCTTCATGAGGATGGAGAGGTTGGATGATCTGAGGAGTGCAGNCTGATACTTTTATGTGGGAAACATTTTTGCAATATTAACATATTCCTCCACCTTCAAGAATTTCTTTTATTTTTAGCAGCTTTGTTGAGACATAACTTACCTGCTCTATAAGGTACTCATTCAAGTTGTATAATTCCATGGTTTTAGTATACTCACAGAGTTGTGCATCCAGCACTACATCAATTTCAGAAAATTTTTAGTATCCCCAAAGTAAATCTTGCATTTCTTAGCCATCATCCTTCATTACTCTCAGCCCCCATCTCCAGTCCTAGGCAACCACTAACCTACTTTCTGATTCTATGGGTTGGCCTATTGTGGAAATTTTATATAGGTGGAATCATGAAATATGTGGTCTTTTGTGACCAGCTGCTATCACCTAGCATGTTTTTAAGGTTCGTGCATATTATAGCACATATCTCTATTTCATTTCCTTTTGTTACTAAATTATATAACATGACATGGATGTACTGAATTTTGTTTATCCATTCATCAGTTGATGGACATTTGGGTTGTTTCCATCTTTTAGCTGTGACAAATAATGCTGCTATGAACATTTGTGCACAAGTTTTTATGTGGACAAGTGTCTTCATTCCT
>NW_007726982.1:68366-85185 GCF_000696425.1 Galeopterus variegatus | reverse complement strand
TGGACATCTCAGTGGTTGGACATCTCAGTGGCTGGACATCTCAGTGGTTGGACATCTCAGTAGCTGGATATCTCAGTGGTTGGACATCTCAGTAGCTGGACATCTCAGTGGTTGGACATCTCAGTGTTTGGGCATCTCAGTAGCTGGATATCTCAGTGGTTGGGCATCTTGGTAGCTGGACATCTCAGTGGTTGGACATCTCAGTAGCTGGATATCTCAGTGGTTGGGCATCTTGGTAGCTGGACATCTCAGTGGTTGGACATCTCAGTGGTTGGCTGTCTAGATGAATGGAACCAAAAGCCATATAGGCCCCTAGTCTCTCACTGTCTTCTTTGTAAACTAGAACTTAGCTAAAACCACAGGGTAAAGAGTATATGTAGAGTTAAAAAGATACAGATCAAATTTTTCCCCTCTTNTAGTAAATTTGGGAAAAAACAAAAAGGGCACCTGCCCTCAATTAAGATGAGCATCTTCATGAGGATGGAGAGGTTGGATGATCTGAGGAGTGCAGTCACTAGTGGGCACTGTGAAAATGAGCCCCATTCCTTGTTTTCTGGACTGATCACCAGGAAAGGCAGCCAAAGTGCAGAGAAGCCTGTTGGTTCCAGAACCCAGGGAAACATTGCCTTTCTTTTGGGAATAGTGTAGAGAAGATGTGGCTGTTTTGATGAGGCAGGGAAGATACAGGGGAAGTCCACAGAATTTCTCAGGTCCTAGTATGTAGTTGGAGCAACAGAGTGTCCTGGTGTGATAGATGTTGTATAGAGGAGCTCTAGCCCAGAAGGGCCTGTGTGAGCGAGGACATCTCCAGGGTGGCCTATATGGGCCATCTAAGTAGCTGGACATCCTAGTAGCTGGAATCTCAGTAACTGACATCCTAGTAGCTGTAATCTCAATAGCTTGACATCTCAGTAGTTGGACACCTCAGCAGCTGGACATCTCAGTGGTTGGACATCTCAGTAGCTGGATATCTCACTGGTTGGGCATCTTGGTAGCTGGACATCTCAGTGGTTGGACATCTCAGTGGTTGGACATCTCAGTAGCTGGACATCTCAGTAGCTGGACATCTCAGTGGTTGGACATCTCAGTGGTTGGACATCTCAGTGGTTGGACATCTCAGTGTTTGGGCATCTCAGTAGCTGGGTATCTCAGTGGTTGGGCACCTTGGTAGCTGGACATCTCAGTGGTTGGACATCTCAGTGGTTGGACATCCCAGTAACTGGACATCTCAGTGGTTGGACATCTCAGTAGCTAGACATCTCAGTGGTTGGACATCTCAGTGATTGGACATCTCAGTGTTTGGGCATCTCGGTAGCTGGATATCTCAGTGGTTGGGCATCTTGGTAGCTGGACATCTCAGTGGTTGGACATCTCAGTGGTTGGACATCTCAGTAGCTGGACATCTCAGTAGCTGGACATCTTGGTTGCTAGATATCTCAGCAGTTGGACATCTCAGTGGTTGGCTGTCTAGATAAATGGAACCAAAAGCCATATAGGCCCCTAGTCTCTCACTGTCTTCTTTGTAAACTTCTAGAACTTAGCTACAACCACAGGGTAAAGAGTATATGTAGAGTTAAAAAGATACAGATCAAATTTTTCCCCTCTTAGTGAAATGGAGCCTGGGGATGAGGTTGAGTTTTGGAAAAATAAAGAAAATTTTACTCATTAAATATGTGTATCAATTCGCCAAGTTTCATACCTGCTGTGCTCATTTTACTACATCCATGCCTTTTAAAGTGAGTGACATGAAAATAAACGACATAGGAGATTGTATAGATGCATAACAAACCATAACAAAAATCTCAATTGCATATAAACATAAGCGTTTATTCCTCATATGTCTGTGCATGTCTGGGGTGGTTTTGCTAGTCCTGGCTGGAATCTGCTGGGCAATTTTAAACCACTGTCCTAGGCTTAGAACTGGCACACTAGCCCTTCAACCCTTGTGCTATTGGCCAAAGCAAATAATGTGGCCAGCTCCAAAGCCTCAGTGCATGGTGGAAAACTGTATGTTTAGTGGAACTGAAAAGCTGCATGGCCTGGGCGAGGTGCCTGAGGAAGACTGATTATTCTACCTACCATGGAGGTCCACACAAGGAGAGACAGAAGCTAACACAGACTTAAGTCTGGGGAAAAATGCATGAGAAGAGAAGACTAGGACTGGACCTCAGGAAGGAATAAAGTTTGGCCGGGAATGGCTTCCTGTGTGAGGGGAGTGGCCTGAGAAAAGCATTAGCCCTAGCCAAGAGAAAGAGGGTTTTGAATGCCACCGAGACGTGGTGGTAGCCATCGTTATTCCAGCAAAACTTTGAACCTGGGCTCTGAAGACCCAAGTGCAATTTATGCTTTTTTCAGGAAAAATGAAAATGCCTGCTTGATCTTTAAGTGAATATAATTTTCAAGAGCCCATAAGGTATTATTGGTTAAACAGAATAAAGGCGTAGTAAATTTCCCAGCAGGAAACAGTGCAGTTATTCTTTTCTATGGAAAATAAATACTAAGTTCTAAGTGGTATTTTTGGATGCATCCTTTCAGTAGCTAAATCAGCCAGTCCTCCCTCTACTGTGTCTCGTATGGTGATGGACAACTGCTGAATTACTGTGTGCAATGGGTAATTTTGACATCCACCACCTCACTCTGTTCATTTAGCATAAGGAAATCTCAACACTTTTATACAGGACTTAAAATATTTGACGTGTGTGTCTCAGTCCCTTGAATACTGTGGAGATTGTGGAAAGAAATTTTGTTAGAAATTTGCTTTTGAGGAACACTGAACAGGGCCCTCCAGTATAGGAGGGAAGGTGTGTGAAGTAGCAATGCAGAAAAATTTTAGTGCCAGCTTGTCTGTCCTGTTACAACAAATTTAGCATCAGACCCTGGACATATTTTTGAAGGTTACTGAAGTAACAGGAAGCCCGCCCTCTTCTAAACCCCTTAGTGGATAAAACCCTCCATTATTGTGATCCGTGATGCCATGATTTCCACTAACGATTCCAGTGGAAGTCCGGTGGAATTCATCACAGATGTGATCGGGATAATTACAGATACCACTGGCCTGCAGATCAGTTCCAGTCCAAACCAGGCATCACTCTTTGCCAGCAGTTTTAAGATTCAGAAGTGGAACAATGTCCTGAGAACTAGAGTCAATGAGAGTCAGAACTGGATGCATTGAGAACTACATCTGATGCTGAGGTCTCAGACAGATCCCCAAAGAATGGCACAGAATGGGAAGGCTGTCTGGGGAATCAGCCAAAATGAAAGGAATGTTTATTGGTCAGCAGTGCAATCCTGCTGTGTTTCATCAGAATGGGGCACCCCCAACCTTGGTTCCTGCTCTATGTGGGTGAAGAAGGCAGGAGTGAGGCAACTGAGTATTTCTGAGAGGCCTGGATGGTCTAACTTTGACTGAGTTAGATACATTTTTATGAGAATAACAGAAGACTCAGGGTCCTTCTTTCCTCATTGACCAGGAAGAAGGGAGGACGAGCTGTCCCAGAGAGTCCTGATCGGTGTGTTGGGCTCTTTGCTTACTTGCTACCCCTTACCTGATTCATGCTAAGAACTCAATTCGATCTACTTTAAACAATAGATGGGCTATACTGGCTCATGTACCTGACAAGTCTGGATGAAGGGCTGACTTGTTTTGGGGGCTCTATGGTGACGTTGAGGACTAGTGTTATTTCCATCTCTCTACTCTACATTCTAGGGTTGGCTTCTTCCCCAAACTGTCTCTCCTCAGGACCCCATCATGCCTGCATGTCCAGGGGAGACTTTCGTTTCTGTCTTAGCCTTCCTGTAACATTCTCAGGTTAATTTGCAGTAGACTGGCTTAGCATCTGACCCGAGGCCTGTGGCTGGAGTGCTGGAGTTCTCTGTTGGGTATTGCATGGCTCATTTCTCCTCTGCTGGGGTCCCCCGTGGGGTCGGATGCCTGGCCACCCCATGGGTCCTTACAGGCACCCAGAATTCTGCAAAGAAGGAAGGTGGCAAGGCATATGCCCGGGACAATAAATCCAGACTTCGGATTTCACAGAAAAGGAATATGTCAAGTGTCCTGCAGAGATTTGAAGTGACGGTACAAACACTTTATTTTGTCAAGTGAGAACGTCACAAACCCTGGCACCAAAAGCAATAACAGCTTACCCAGAAATGGCAACAAACACGCCACTGCTGTTCCTGTTCTCATTGTTGCATAAGAAAGTTTGTTTTCATACCCCCGAGGTAGGAAGGACATAATCTCAGGATAACACTATAGATAAATAAACAAACGAGAAAGAAAATTAAATTTATCAACAGGTTGATGGAATTAGCATTTAGAAATAATTCCTACATTGTTTTATTTTACTCAAGTTGTGTCTGTTGAAAAGTACATCGAAGGTCATTATTGGGTCCCTGGTGTTTGGGAATGTGATGATTCAGCTTTCCGTGAGAGCAGGCAGTCAAGCTCACGGGCCCCGACACCAAGCAGGGAGCAGCTCCAGTCCTGCTCCCACCACCCACCAGCTAACTACGCTGGGACAAGATACTTAACTGTCCGTGCTTAACTTCCCCAACTTTGCAGGAGGATACTAGAACCTGCACGATGGGGCTGTCGTGAGGACAAGATGGACAACACACAGACACAGGGCAGAGCACAGCACGGCCTCCCAAATGATGGTCAGTCGTGGTTGGCGAAGACATCTTATTGCTACAATTAAAGAGAAGACCCATTTTACCACTAGCCTCATAGGCACTCTTTCAAAGGCTCAGAAAAAAGCCCAGCTATGGACATGGCCCACTGGTCAGTCACAGGAAGACCTTCTCTACTTGCGTTTTACCATTGCTGGTTGGTTGGTGGGGTGCAGGTGGGCCCTGGAGGATGGATGACAATGGCCCCGCTGGGCCACTCCCACTGTAATTGTGCTCTCTTTGATATGATTAGAGCTCCTGCCATCAAGAGATGGGGTTTGTTTCCCTTTCCCTGATCCCAGGCTCCTATGACTCACTGCGACCAACAGAACATGGAGGGAGAGATGATGTGTTGGTTCCTAACTTGCTGGATGATGAGAGACCAGGTGGAGGACAGTGATCCAGGTGAGGCTGTCCTGGACTTGCTGGGCCCGTAGACAGCAGCAGTTCCAGCCAGGGTCACCCTAGAACCAACCAAACAACCCAAGTCTTGTGAGCAATAACACATGACAGAGACAGTTAACTGAGGCAGAAGTTGACGTTAGCATTTTCTATAGTGAAGAGCCTTCTGCTGGGTATGGAATGCAAGTGGCTTCACTTTGCACTGTGCGTGTTCTTGGAAAGGTCCTGTTCGCTGATTTGCAAAATAAAATCTTCATGCTTTCTGCTTTTCTGTTGCTCTGTTGATGCACCATATCACCTTTTTATGGGGGGGCGTTGTCTCCATACAGTGGTCTCCATTTGCTACTGTGATTCTAGACTTTGTGATGTCCAAGAGGCTTTTGCATATGAAAGGAGCACCCGATACTGGCTGATGGCTCTGGGAACAGTTACTGGGTGACAGACGCTGTCCTGAACACTTGCTTTTCACCTTTATAACCGTCCGATGAGGTAAGTGCTTCAGAGGAGGAAGTCGGGGAGTGGCCTTTGCTTTGATGGAGCTGGGATCTGCTCTGACACCAACAGATCTCCAATTCCCCATGCACCCTTCACCAATGGCTTGCCAAGTTTATATGAACCTTCCCCATTTTGAGTAACATTATGGACCTGTGTTTTTTCACTGAGTTGACTAGTTCTGATTACCTATAATTACCACTCGCTTGATGATAGTTACGTTGTCACGACGTGTCCGTTGGGAGCCTCTAAGGTTAGCTTTTTTTGTCCTTTTGATGGGATTCCAAAACATTTTAGAAAAAAATCTTGCTCTTTGTCAACAAAATGTTCTGGAATCATCTTGATATTCCTCTTCCTGGGACATCAAACTGATTACTCTGTGAGGAGCTCTGATTCCTCTTATTGTAGACTACAATTCAAGATAAAAACCTGGGGCAGGGCCGGCCCGGTGGCGCACTGCTGCAGTGCACCGCTTGTGAGTGCGGCGGCGCTCCCGCCGAGGGTTCGGATCCCACATACAGACCGGCCACTCACTGGCTGAGTGAGGTGCGGGCGCAACACCGAGGGTTGCGATCCCGTTGCCGGTCACGAAAAAAGGCAAAAAGGCAAAAAAAAAAACCTGGGGCAGCAGGACACATCAGAGTGTCCCGCCTGAATCCCAGTGGCTCTTTTACTGATGGGGGTGGGGAAAGTACTTACTGTTTAAACATGAGTTCACAGTTTAGCCATCACATCACCAGGTGGATCAGACAAATTTTATTCTAATGTTAAGAAAGGAAAAATGTTTTGCCTTCAAATAAGTTCACCTAAATGTTTAACTTTACTTGTAATTATAATTCTTGTATATGCTCTTGACCACCATTCTGTGGTCCCCTTGTTTTTTTTTTTTTAATTTCAGATGTTTTTTATTCAAAGTTTCTCAAAAGAAATAAAACAGAGAAAACTAACAATCTGACAAAATGTACAGTCCTAGGAAAGAAAACTAGAGTCATCTTGAACCCAGCAAATGTTACCACTGGAAAGTTTGTGGCACTAGTAAAACAAAAATAAAAAATGAGCTCTTTTGGTCATATATGTGTATGAAAATTATTTTTTTTTTCAATCTGTACAAAAGGTCTTTCTTTATAAATTATTTTTTAATAATTTAATGGCGGTCTACTATGTGATGTTAAACTGATTTTTTTTTTCGTGTATAAGGATCATGCTCCCAAATCTTACCCAGACGAGTACGGCACCCAGGCAGACGTTTCCAGCAGGAGATTTCCTCTCCCCTCTAACTGAACTATTAGATTTCTGTCTTAACTAATGCAGAAATATCAAGTAGTGAGAGACCCAGGTTTATAAACGCACAGGTACACCGACAGTGCCACGTTTAGCCTGGACTTTCACAGAGCAGTAACATTCTGGGAGCACAGGACCGACAATGTCACAACTTTAAAAAAAGGAAAAACAAAAACACACATCTCTTATAACTATGTAACCTTCACAAGAATCTACACTTCTCAGCAGCAAGGACTTTTGAAACTATGAAATGTGGCTGACATCTATAATCAAACATAAGCATAAAACCTAAGAACTAAAAAATACTGAAAAGAAATAACTGCTTAGCCCAGCTCCTGAGCTGGGGGTATTTGGACCCCTGTGGGCTGCGTCTGCTCCTCTATTAACCTGCAGCTCTCTCCTTCCTCTGGAAGCACTTTGTGCCAGCCTAGAGCGGCGTCCTGGGCAGACTTGGTGAACGAGGCAGACGGCGGCACCTGGCTTCCCAGAGCTTATCACTCAGAGGGAGACACACAGAAGACATTCACGGGGACATGGGATGAGAACTGTGTAAGGACCTGTGGCAGCTCACGTGGCTCTGAGCAGGACCAGGGAAGTCAGGAAAAGCGGACGGGGTTCTCTCCTGTCCTCTCTCCACCTCCTCTTTCTCTCTGCCGGCTTCTGTGACCGCCCCAGCTCCACTGTGTCTGCTGTCCTTCAGCATCCACTTTCTCAACCGGCAGTCCTGTCCCCCGTGCCCGGTGTGTGGGCTCATTGCTACATGGGGGGCCCTTGTGGGGCTGAGTGGGGGCAGCTTCTCCAAGACAGGACTGTGGTTGGGGAGCTCATGGTTTGGTACCTCCAAGATAACCCTAGCAGATGTGCTGGTCTGGAGTAAAGCCTGCTCAGGTAGATAGACTCTGCTCTAACACTTGAGCCTCCCTGGCACCCACTGCCTGCTCCAATCCCACTTCCCCTCTCCTGATTCTGCTAGGACGAGTGTCCCACCCTGTATGGTGGGCCCTGCCCTCCGGAGGGTACTGTTGTCCTACAAGGATGTTATACCAGTCAGAAGTCCCAGAGGGAGGCCCCAGAAGTCATTATGACTCATGAGGACAGTGGAACTTCTATCCCTAGACATTTTCAAGAGGACAATGGATAATATCTCCTAGATAATTTTGGTTATGGATTAAATACATATATGAACATGAAATCTGTTCCCTAAAGAGGATTCCATGTAACTGATTGACACATGCATGGATCCAGAGATTTTAAAGGTATACTTTGGACATCTGAGACTGATCCATTTCCCCTTGAAACACAGATGTCAAATTTTTAGGATGTATTAAATGAGATACTTAATTTTTAAATTATTTACTTTTAAAACAGTAATTTCCTTTACCTCATATTGAGAATATAATAAAGCATAAAAATAATTCCCCCGCCGTAAACTTAAAGAACACAACTCCCAATACTAACAGAACCAAACTGCATATAAGCATACTGACGGGAGAGAAAAGGTCACGCGATAGATATGCCAGTCAATGGATGGTATTACAGAGAGTGAATAACCACAGCTGCACAGATGAAAAAACAAGATGTTTGTCAGGAACAATTACCCTTCAAGCGACTTGATTCTGGAGGATTTGCTAGAAAAAGAGTCAATCAGAAACAAAACAGCTGCTTTCTGTGAGGGTGGGGAGAAAGTTGCCTTTTGGAATAACTTCCATGGCTGGGAGAGGACCAGGGACGGGCACAAGTAGGTTCTGTGAACGTGGTAGCTGCAGTTCGCAGCTCGTCACTGGGAGACCCACACCCCGACCGCACGCCAGGGTGACCCTCCCCCCATCCTTCTGGTGGAACAACGGGCTCAGGAAGATGTATTCTCTTCTAGGTTTATAAGTTTAAGTTGAAATGCTTAAAGCTTTTTTCTTGGGGACCTGAGCACCATTAGGATGCCCCTTTCAGGAGCAAGATCCCAGGTAGTTTGAACTGCTGGGCCATTTGTTTTAAATTTGTTACTGCAAAGTTAAATCCCATTGAAAGCACACTATTTTGATCGAAGGTGAAGTATCAATTTCTGCTTTGTGTTGGGAGGGCCTGATGCTTGATGGCGATCTGCAAGTCCAGGCAGCACATGTTGCTGTGGAGAGTCCCATCTGCTTTGTACTGAGTGCCTACAGTGTTCTGGCCACTTGGCTAATCTCATTTCGTCTTTGGCCTTGGGAGGAGCCGTCTGTGTTACAGGATGCAGAGACCTAGGCTTTGAGAGGCTCTGAAACTTGGTAAGGTTCAAAGCAAGTCAGTGGCAGAGTTGAGGGATGGGATGGAACCACAGGGTCTAATTCCTAGGCCACAGAATGAACTTCCAGGCCCTCTGGCTGTGCACACACTTCCCTTGAGGTCTACAGAGCTGGTGGCTGGTCACCCTGGGCTGATGTCTCCAGATTGTGCCTGCTGCTCCTCTATGTTAGCTAACTTGCTCAGCACGCTAGGACTTGGCCCAGATTTCTCTCCAGGTAGCAAGTCTGTACCAGATCTTCTGGAGAGCTGGATTTGCCATCTCCTGGATGCAACAGCTTGCTGGTTTCTGTGCTGCAAACAGACCTTTTCTCTCAAGCACACATATTTCCAGCTGAATCCCTAAAATTCTTTTCAGCATCAGACTGGAATCAGGGGTGAGAGGAAAAACCAGCGGTTGATTTGTGTCAGCAAGTGTCTCAAGTCCCCGCACCATGCATTGATCAACCAGGGGACTTTGCTTCCCCTGGGAAGACGTTAGGTTCAGGGCTACACAGTGGCACATCCCTAAAATTTCCTTACTTGATAAATTACATGTTTCTGCAGATTGTGCACTTGCCAAATTTCAATATTAATTGTGTGCCAGTCCCTTTCTGGGCCACAGGGTAATTATATCTATTTAGAATTTATCACCATTGTTTCTACACGCACTATCTCTGTCTCTTGTTAAGTGTTTTGCCTCAAGCAGAAAGATGCTAAACAATGAATTTCAAAATGTTGGCAGGAAACACCCATCTGAGAACACAGGATACGCTGTGCTGTTCAGAACCGCAGGCCTCCTTTACTCCACACTCCCCTCCCTTTGCACGGCTCGTCAGAGGGATCTGTCCCCATTGCCGAAGCCACACGAACATCGCAATGGTTAGAACCTGGCCCAGCCTAGCCCTTTCTCTGGGTCTCTCTCCAGATTCTTTTCTTTTTTTAAATAGTAAACTTTAAAGAATTTATTTCAACTTCACTCACTTGTATTTCTTGGAACGGGGATATATACATTGTTTAGCAATAAATGCTTAGTTCTTTAAATTTACAATTAACCTATCTGTAGAAACTTGAAAACCATAGAACAGGCCTGAGTCCATTGAGAAAGCTCACAGGAGACCAGCCAGACTGGAGGCTTTTCCACATGAAGTTTACGGAGGCGGGTGGATGACACTGGCCTGTGGGAGAGTGATCCTACGAGGGACAGAGGGAGCACATGACCCTTCCCGCAACCTTAATACACAAGTTGATTTTCCAAGAAGAGCAGCCCTGGGTGGGAAGGACTCTGGGTGGTGCCGAATTCTGGAGAAGCCTGGCCTATCTTGGACACTTTCCAAGGAGTTAATGAACAGGTCGCCATGGAAACACATCCTTAACTCTGATCCAAGCCGTGTGGGTGAGTAACTTGCGGGGAGGCAGGTGCATCTTGTGTCTATTGCATCAAAGTTGTGGAGTTTCGTCTGAGTAAGCCAGCCTGATGGGGACCCTGTGCTTCTGGACATGACATAAGAAGGTCACAGGACTGATTTGGAGAATGACCATGCCCAGCTCCAAGCTGAGACCTCCTCACACTGCTCAGCAACGACCCTCAGCTCTTTCTTCTTCCTTTTCTCTGTACCCTGTTTTCTTTGTTCTTTTTCCTTCCCATCCATTGTCCTGTTTTTCTTTTATTATTAAAAAAAACCAAATTGGGTTCCTAACTGTGCCAGCTACGTTGTTGGGTCCCAGGGAACACAGAGATGGACAAGAGAGACTCCGAGGAAGAGGAAATGGGTAGGGATGGGAGATATGGGTGTGTGTGTCCTGTGTGCGGGCACGTGAGTGTGCCACTGTGCGAGTGTGTGTCAGTGTGCGGGCACAGAGAGAGAGTGCTTCTGTGGGAGTAGAGACAGTGTGTCCGTGTGCCTGTGCATGTGTGTGTGTGCACAAGAGAAGGTGCCAGTGGTGGTGAATGGGGGGTCTGAGAAAGGGTGGACGTGGTCCTTCTTTGTGCTGTTGGTTAGTGATGTCACCACAGTCGCTGGCTTGAATGACTATTTCAAGAACTGTACAGGTTTTGTAAAGTGTATCACAGCACCCTGTTCTGAGCCAGATATTAAAAATGAACGTGTACTAAAGGATGAGTAATAAAGTTTCAGTTGCTTTTTTTTTTGCTTGTGCAAGAAACACAGCTCCTGGGGATGAGGTTGTCTTGGGCTGGGTCAAGGATAGCAGGTGGGAGCAGGTGTCTAACTGATGACATTCCCCTATCCCCTGGCACCAAGGGAGCAGAGCCTTGTTCAGGCCACCTCCCCGCACCCCTCCCCGTCAAAGGAGGCAGAGGCCCGCATCCCTTGCGTGGACACACAACTGGGCAGGTTTCTCTCGCTGAGACAGCGCATACCTGAGTCTGGGCCTCTGTGCCCTGTTCTCCTCTGCTGGCCTCTCATGAGCCTGAAATGCTAAAGCCTGATTTTTTTTTTTTTAATAAATGATGATGAGGTCAGACCGTGCTTCTTAAATGTTGAAGCACAGGAGCTTGTCAAAAAGCAGGTTCTGGTTCAGTATGTTTGGGATGGGGCTGAGACCCTGCATTTCTAATGAGCTCCAAAGGGATGCGGAGCCACTGGTCCGAGGACCACATCTGAGCATTTACCTTCCCATCTGCAAGTATTTCAGCCTTCGTATTTTCCATGATCGTGTCTTTTCATCACCTGGGCCGCCTGGGTGCTGACAGCTGGCAGAGTTTGAGGAGTCTCCGGGTGGAGTCCCAGTCTGTAAAGATGCCCTGATGGTCATCTCCTATGACAATAGGAAACCTGGCCGGAGCCCCTCCCCTGAGGTAAGCTTCCCCTAATGGAGACATCCTACGTAAGTGTGGGACATGTACCAGAACGAAGACAGTGACCTGGCTCAGCACCGTCAGCTAAACGCCAGACTTTGCCTGGGTTTCCCAGTTTTCCCACTGATGTGTTCCAGGACCTAGTTTAGGACAGCGCATTGCATTTAGCTGTCACGTCTGCTTGGTTCCTCCACTCTGCTGCAGTTTCTCAATCTGTCTTCGTCTTTCATGACCTTGAAACTTTTGAAGATTAGTAGTCAGATATTTCCTAAAATGTTCCTCAGTTTGGGTTTGTCTCCTAAAATGTTCCTCAGTTTGGGTTTGTCTGATGTTTTCCCATGATTTGAAGGAGGTGATGGATTTGGGGGAAGAAGAGTCCAGAGGTGGGTGCTCTTCTATCACAGTATCCGGGGCATGTGTGGTCCACACAGCTGATGACTGATGTGTGAACCTCCGTCGCTTGGAGAAGGTGGTGTCTGCCGGCTTCTCTGCTTCAAAGTTACTGTTTTTTTCCCTTTCCGTACTCTATTCTTTAGAAGTGAATTCCTTAAAGCAGTCTATCTTTATGGGAAAAAATCAAGCTGTATCTCCTGGACAGAGGAATATCAAACAATTTGTAGACATGTGTTACAACCACCTGAGTAATTAATAAACATTGTGGGGAGAGATATCTCGAAACTATGCAAATACCTTACTTCTACTTAAAGTTTTATTTACTAATTTTAAAAAAAACGAGTCACCAGTGACTCTTGCCCACAAAAGTTACCACTGTGCTGTTCTGGTGGTGAGTCTTTTCTATTTCCCTCATTTCTTTTACATTTATTAATTGGAATTGTCTTGTAAAGAAGATTTCTCTCTTCTCTCCCATTTAATTGTTTATTCAACCATTTATTTATATCAGTATGGTCCTGGATATTTATTTCATTCTTTTGATTGTAATCCAATGCTACATTTATTTTGTTATTCAAATAGTTCCAGCTTTGGCCATTCAGAGCTCTTTCAGGTTAGCTTTCATGTTCTTTTGATATGTCTACTTTTTTTTTTTAGGACATTCTTCATTTCTTGTCTTAAAATATACTCCATGCACATCTTGTATTTTCTCTCTCCAAGCCCTAGAAACAGTGATTTCTCCAAGAAGCCCCAGTGACTTTTAGATGTTTCTTGGTACTTAGAAACCATTATCTGGGCTTTAGGTGTGCTAGTGACTACTGTGATGTCACTAATTCTAACTAATTGTAGATCCTCTCAGTGAACGGAGCTAGGAATTATATGTAAAGTAGTGCCTGTGTATGTACTAAGTTAGTACATATAGTAAAATATTTTATGTATATATAACTAAGGAAATATATGTGCGTACACATACATAATATATGCATGCATACTAACCTGTATTTATTTTTTTAAATAAATATATATATGTATAATTTATATATGTTTATTTATTTACACATGTAGCCACATATTAAAATATATTAATGCGTATTGAAATAAATGAGAGATCATACTGCTATCCGTGACTAATTCTGGACCTTTACCAATGTTTAACTTTTTCCTCTGACAGTGAGAAATCTGACTCTCATGATCTATGATACATTTACTTATTTTTTCAATCCTACCGTATGTGTGTGTGTGTGTGTGTGCGTGTGTGCATGCGTGAGTGTGTGTGTGTGTGGGAGGAGTAGCAGTAGTATTTTCAGAATTGTCTAATTTTACCTTGTGAGAAACAAACTACCTACTAGAGCAGAGATTTGTGTACATTTCTTTATTTCTTTAGCCTCACAGCATCTAGAAAAACACATTTTCCAAAGTTGTTTTTCAGCTCCCTAAAGAGAGTTTATGTCATACATTTGCAATAATTAGATTTTTTGGAGTTGCAGTCTGTTTTTCACCCTAGATTTGCATACAATAGTAGAAATTCTCTTTGGTTCTACTGGTTCTGATGGATACATAGAGTTAAGTATCTTCCAACACGGTGCCACACAGGACAGCTCTGTCACTTCCCCTATGTGGCCTCTTGCAGTTAATTTCTCCTTCAACCCAACACTCCAGCAGTCACTGGGCTGTTTTCCACTCTACAGTTTTGCCTTTTCCAGAATGTCCTATAAGTGGAATCATACAATATGTTGTTGCCTCTTGGGTCTGACTACTTTCACTTTGCAAAATGCATTTAAGGTTCATCCACGTTGCTGTGTGACCCAGTTGATTATTTCTGTATACTGCTGGTAGTATACCATTTTACAGATACAACACCACATCCATTCAACTGTTAAAGAGTATCTAAATTGTTTCTAATTTCAGGAACTTAAAAATAAAGCCCTATAAATATCTGTGAATGAGGTTTTCTTGACCATACATTTTCAATCCACTTGGGTAAATACTTAGAAGTAGGATTGCTGGTTTGTATAGTTCGTGGATATTTAACTTTACAAGAAACTGGAAGAACTTTTGTCCAAAGTTTCTGTTCCATTTTGCATTCCCAACAGCAGGGAGAGTTGCTGTCACACCACATCCTCATCAGCACGTGGCACTGTTGCTTTTATATTTTAGCCATTCTAATCAGTGTGTAGAGGTATCTCATAGTGGTTTTAATTGACAGTTTCTGTTCCATTTTGCATTCCCAACAGCAGGGAGAGTTGCTGTCACACCACATCCTCATTAGCACGTGGCACTGTTGCTTTTATATTTTAGCCATTCTAATCAGTGTGTAGAGGTATCTCATAGTGGTTTTAATTGAACTTTCCCTAATGAGTAACGATGTTCAGTATTTTTTAGTATGATTATCTGCCACCCACATATTGTCTGGTAAAGCATCAATTCAAATCTTTGTCCATTATTCTATTGGGTTATTGTGTTTAAGAATTTTTTTATATGTATTTGATACATGTCTTTAATTAGATATGTGAGTTGCAAATATTTTCTCATAGCCCACAGCTCATCTTTTCATTCTCTTAACAATGTCTCTCATAAAGCAAAAATTTTTATATTGATAAAATCCAATTTACCAATTTCTTTTTCTTTTAAAGATCTAGGTTTTGCTGTTATATTAAAAGACTCAATGCCAGATCCAGGTTATGCAAACTTTCTCCCATGTTTTCTTCTGGAATTTTTACAATTTATGTTTTACTTATAGGCCTTCCCACCCCACCCATACAAACATCAAATTGACCCAGCACCAATTATTGAGAAGAAGACTTTAGATTGTCCATTGAATTGCCTTTGCCTATAAAAGCAGATTACTATATTTTTGCTATTTTAAACAACATCTTAAAATTCAGACTCCAAATGTTCATTGACATATATAGGAATACAAATTATTTTGCTAAATTAACCTTATATCTTGAGATCTATCCTTGCTAATCTCACATAATAGTTCTAGGAACTTTTCTATAGATTCTTTGTGATTTTCCAAACAAAGAATCAAGCTATTCACAGTAAAGACAGCTTTATTTCTTCCTTCTTAAACTGCAGGCCATTTGTTTACCTTGATTTTCTTATTTTACTGGCTAAGACTTCCGGTGTGGTGTTGGATATTAGAGGTGATAAGGGACATCCTTGTTTTGTTCCCAGTCCTAGGGAAAAAGCATTAAGTCTTTCACTATTAAGTATGTTGCTCCCTGTTATTTTTTTCTTTTTTCTTTTTCCCTGTAGATGTTCTTTTTAGATAAAAGAAGTTCTCTTCTATTCCTAGTTGGTGAGATATTTTATCATGAATAAATATTAACTTTTGGGTAATATTTTTCTACACCTATTAAGATGATATTTTTTGTATTTAGATTATTAATGTGATGAATTATTGTTACTTTAATTTGTACTATTGAACCAGCTTTGCATTACTTGGATAAACCCCATTTGATCATCTTTCTTATGTGTTGCTGTATTCAAATTGTTTTATTTTGTTGAGGATTTTTGCATTTATGTTTATGACAGATATTGGTCTGTAATTTTGCTTCTTTCCCCTTTCCTTTTTTTTTTTTTGGTGATCTTTTATCTAGTATCTAGCATTGGTATCAGGATAAACATGGCCTCATAAAATAAATTCAGGTATGTTCTCTTCTACTTTATTTTTTGGAAGATATTGTGCAGACTTTGTAGTATTTCTTTGTTCATTGTTTGGTAGAATTTACCAGTGAAGCTATCTGGACCTGAAGTTTTCTTTTCTGAAAGATTTATAACTACTTATTTAAATTCTTTACCAGACATAAGTCTATTCAATTTATCTGTTTATTCTTGAGTAAATTTTGGTAGTTTGTGTCTTTCAAGGAATTAGTACATCTCATCTAAGTTGTTAAATTTATTGGCATAAAAATGTTTGTGATAGTTCCTTATTATCCTTAATGTTGTCAGTGGTGACACCATCTTTCATTCTTGATATTGATAATTTCTGATATCACTCTTTTCTCTTGATCTGCCTTGCTAAAGGTCTAGAATTTTGGGCCAGCCTCGTGGTTCACTTGGGAGAGTGCAGCGCTGGTAGTGCCAAGGCTGTGGGTTCGGATCCTATGTGGGGATGGCCGGTTGGCTCACTGGCTGAGTGTGGTGCAGACCACACCGGGCTGAGGGTTGCGAACCCCTTACTGGTCAAAAACAAAAAAATAGAATTTTAAGCCTGATTTTTTTTTTTCTTAAGAAGCAGCTTTTGGTTACTTTGATTTTCTCTGTTGCTTTTCTGTTTTCAATTATATATATTTTTGCCCTATATTAAAAAAATTTCTTTCTTTCTGCTTAATTTGGGTTAATTGGAAGTCCTCCCCTAATTTTTCAAGGTGGAAGTTTAGATCTTAAATCTTTTTTTCTTTTTTCCTTTTTGTCTTTTTTCGTGACTGGTAACGGGATTCCAACCCTTGGTGTCGCGCCCGCACCGCGCTCAACCAGTGAGCGGACTGGTCTCTATATGGG
>NW_007726982.1:66281-67683 GCF_000696425.1 Galeopterus variegatus | reverse complement strand
AGCGGACTGGTCTCTATATGGGATCCGAACCCTCAGCGGGAGCGCCACCACACTCCCAAGCACCTCACTCTACCGAGTGCGCCACCGGGCTGGCCCCTTAAATCTTTTTTTCTAATATAAGCATCCAATACTATAGGTTGTCCTCTGAGCACTGCTTTGACTGCGTCTCACGCATTTTAATGTGCATATTTTTATTGCCATTCAGTTCAAAATCATTTTAATTCCCCCAGAGGATTTCTTTTTATCCATGTTTTATTGAGAACTATGATATTTAATTTCTAAATATTTAGGGATTTTCCAGTATCATTATTGATTTTCTAGTTTAATTCAACATTTGTCTGAGCGTATGCCTTGTATGATTTCTATCCCTTTAAATTTATTAATTTATTAATGTTTGTTTCATGGCCCAGAATATAGTCTCTCCTGGTGAATATTCCATGTTCTCTTGAGATGAAAGTACATGTTTCATGGCTGTTGGGTGGAGTATTCTATAAACGTCAATTATGTCAAAATGGTTGATGGGGCTGTTTAGGTTGTTCATATCCTTACTGATTTTTGCCTACTTGTTGTATCCATTACTGAGAGGGAAGTGTTGAAATCTTCAGCTATAATTGTAGATTTTCCCGTCCCTTTCAGACTGATCAGTTTTTACTCCACATATTTTGAAGCTGTGTTGTTAGTATTACCTCTTTGGGGAGAATTGACTCCTTTATAATTCTGTAATGTCCCTTTTTATCTCAGGTGACATTCCTGATTCTAAGTTTTGCCTGTATGAAATTAATGTAGCTACTTCAGTTTTCTTTTGGTTTGTGTTTGTATGATATATCATTTTCTGTCCTTTTACTTTTGATGTATCAATGTCTATACATAAAATGGATTTCTTGTAGACAGCATATCTTTGAGTGTTATCTTTGTAAATCCAACCTGACAATCTGTGTCTTTTAACTGTTGTGTTTAGACCATTCATATTAACATGATTGTAATATAATTGGATTAAAACTTACCACTTGCTAGCTATTTTCTACTTGTTTCATTTGTTATTTGTTTATTTTGCTCTCTTTTTGTCTTCTCTAGGTTTAACTGACCATGTATATGATTCCATTTTATTTCTTTTATTGACTAATTATTTATACCCCTTAATGTTTTAATGATCACTCTAGTATTTACAACTTACACTTAAAAACATAAGTCTACCTTCAAGTAGTATTGTAACTATTCATCCACAGTGTAAGGGGCTTAGGACACTATGTTTGTAACTCCTCCCTTCCATTCTTTGTGCTGCTGTTGACTACATTTCACTTTTAAATATGCCATAATGCACATTGGTGTGTTCATAAGAAGGTGCAGAACTTTACACTCTCACTCTTGTTCACACTTAGCCTTTATTGATTAATTAACAATT
>NW_007726982.1:63485-65737 GCF_000696425.1 Galeopterus variegatus | reverse complement strand
ACTCCGCTTTTCTTGAATTGTATTTCACTCTCTTTCAGTGCACACAAGTTCCATTATAGAAAATCTCATCAGTCTGGCACATCTTTTAAGAAACTGCTAGAGTGCCTGCCAAGGCTTGTGAACACCTACCAATTGAACCTCGCACCAGAAATCTTCAAATGTTATCTCACCTTTTCATTACTTTCAACCAGAAATCTGCAAATGTTGTCTCACCTTTTCATTACTTTCGTGATTCTTTTATCTTAGCTTCCACAGAAGAATCCTCAAGAATCTCCCAAGTGCCCTAGAATGACAAAATGCCGGGAATCAGGCAGATGAGGGTTCAAGTTCATGTTCCACCACTTCTAGTTGAGTCCCAGTGTCAACTTTCTTCATCCCTCTACATCTCTCCAGAATGGGGATGATCACAAGGTGTAATTATGCGAATTCCTTCCGCAGGCAGGACCACCTACGCAGCCATCCTTTTGTTTTATCATGTAGAGTTACTCCTAGGAAATAATGACTATACAAATAACTCAGTATTAGCCTCAAGGATATTTATTTCTTTAGAAAGATTCTTTTGTAGACATCCATGAAGTACCAAACCCATTCCTATTCCAGAATGGCCACATCTTCATCAACTGCAATCTTAGCCCTGCCCCATGGGCCTGACTGCTCCTTGTCCAGTGTCCCAGGCCAGCCGATGCCTCCAACATTCACCTGGATGTTGCAGCTCAAAATCCAGGAGCTGACCTGGTGCTCTTTCCCCTTCACCCTTGTATCCAGTCCAGCTTCAAATCGCATCTTCCTGACTATCTCCCACACCTCCTACCCTCCCTTTCAAACTACCCGCATCCTTCCGTGAGAGCCGTGCTGCCACGTGAGTTGTTTTTCCCTCCTGGTGGTTCTCTGCTCTGTTGCCAGGTGCTCCTTCTCAGATGGAGCCACAGCTCTGTGGTGCCGCAAGCCTTTGCCGGCTTCCTGTGCCCGTGAGTTCCCCACCACCGTCCCTGGAAGTTTCCCTCCATGTGTCCTGCAGTGTCTGCATTCACTTCATGCCTGTCTCTTCTCCCTGACTTTCAGCAGCTAGCTGAGATCTTGCCACCAGCTTCTGGCAGCCACTCAGTAAATACTGGTTAAATAAATGGATGAATGAGTGAGGGAAGGCATGAATGACAGGAGTCACACTGTGGAAAAGAGGATCCAACTTTAGAGAGAACTGATATGAACACTAACAGCCAGCATGGCCATGGTCCTCAGCATGTGCCCGGCTCCCTTGTTATTAGTAACTGAACACATGCCAAGCCCATGAGGCAGGTGCTGTTACTATCTTCATTATACAGAAGAGAAAATTGAAGTCCAGAGGTGCTCACTCATTTACAAAAGTCATAAAGTAATTTGTGTCCACTTAAAGAAATTTACAAAACTGGTTCAAAATGATGCCTGTTTTATATTACAGATGGAGACAACTGTTTTTTTTTTTTTTCGTCTTTTTCTGTGTCCGGCAACGGATCGCAACGCTCAGTGTCGCCCCCGTACTGGACCGGGACCGGCAACAGGATCGTAACCCTCGGTGTTGCTCCCACGCCTCGCTCAGCCAGTGAGCGGGAACCAGTCTGTATGTGGGATCCGAACCCTCGGGCGGGAGCGCCGCCCCGCCCCCAAGCGGCGCACTGTAGCAGTGCGCCACCGGGCCGGCCCAAGACAACTGTTTTTTAATTAGTGGTAACTTTGAGTCAATTCTACCTTGATTTCTATTTAACNGTGCAGAACTTTACACTCTCACTCTTGTTCACACTTAGCCTTTATTGATTAATTAACAATTCATAGCAGAATTTTACTACCAATACATATGGCATCAGGCAACATCTGCTCCAAGTAAACGAATGCATGGTTCTTCTTTTTCCCTGAAACCGTCTGTCTCTCCCCAAATTTTGGGTGCTATGTCTGCTCTGCATCCTTGGTTCTTTGATGGGTCTAAGAAAAGTCAGTGGTTTACAGTTTATGCAGTTCTTTGCTTGCTGTAAAGGTGGAAGCAGTATTCTTTCCAGGTCTTTCTATCCTTGAAGCAAAATCTGAAGTTTTTGACTCCGCTTTTCTTGAATTGTATTTCACTCTCTTTCAGTGCACACAAGTTCCATTATAGAAAATCTCATCAGTCTGGCACATCTTTTAAGAAACTGCTAGAGTGCCTGCCAAGGCTTGTGAACACCTACCAATTGAACCTCGCACCAGAAATCTTCAAATGTTATCTCACCTTTTCATTACTTTCA
>NW_007726982.1:58729-61837 GCF_000696425.1 Galeopterus variegatus | reverse complement strand
CATTATACAGAAGAGAAAATTGAAGTCCAGAGGTGCTCACTCATTTACAAAAGTCATAAAGTAATTTGTGTCCACTTAAAGAAATTTACAAAACTGGTTCAAAATGATGCCTGTTTTATATTACAGATGGAGACAACTGTTTTTTAATTAGTGGTAACTTTGAGTCAATTCTACCTTGATTTCTATTTAACTAAATGCACGAGAGATCCTGAAGATTGTCTTGATAACCTTCCTGTGCTTTCGGCTGGTGCATAGACCCACACCATAAGTGATGCCTTCCGAAATAAGAGCACTTGTCCTTCACCCCAGCAGTGCCTGAATTCCTGGAGGAGCATTTCTTTCCTGACAGTTAGGATGAGCCCCAACACAGACCCCCAGACTCTCAGAATGTGCAGCCTGGAAGGAGGCCTGGGCCATCTGGTCCTTTGTGGTTCTTCTCACTGCTTTTGAGTGCCTCATTCCGTCTCTGAGCCTCCTGACTGGTAAGCCTTGTGGGGTGTCAGGAGTTGGGATGGGGCCCCCCCAAAGCAGTGCCCATTATAACCTTTGCCTGTGGAGAGCCACATTTATTCAGCTTTCCCCAGGGATTCTACAGCATTTGCTCAAATTTTGGTCTTTCAAAAATGCAGCGTTTGCTAATAATTCAAGTGAATGGAGATAATACCATCTAGAAAAGGCTCTCTCAGGCCATTGTGTAGAACACAGTTGCTATCTAACTTCTGCAAGATATTCTTTCTTTTATTTTTTTAAATCTTTTGAAGGGCTGGTAGGGAAATCAACTGATGCCCTAACACCCATTAATAAAACAAACTCATGTAAATACCTTGTATGTAAAATACATAATTATCATTTGAAAGAAAAAACATGGCAAATCATTTTTACAATGGAACAGACTTCTAAGTTTCCTTAGCTACATCCCCACGTTTTATAGGGGGGGAGCAGAGATGGAGGTGGTAACACGGTTCACTCATTCCTGGGGCTGGTAGACCCCAGAATCCAGGATACCTGGGAGGTGGCGCTGTTCCCTTTAAGCCAGATCACCAGCGGGATGTCACAACTCAGCACAGCCTCACTTGGAAGTCCCCCAGTGACTTTATAGATGGCAAGTCAGAGACAGGAACCTGAGGGATAAAGGCCCAGGTGGATCAGACACCATTGAGTGACATCAGAGGCCTGCACTGGATCAAGACGGATTCAAAGAGATGGATTCAAATTTTAAATTTTGAACATGCTATTATCTATAAAATAATTTTTTAAGCATATAAAATCAACACATGCTGGGAAAATTATTCTAAAACTCCAGTAAAAATTCAGTCTCAGGGGCCGGCCCCGTGGTGCACTTGGGAGAGTGCAGCACTGGGAGCGCAACGACGCTCCCACTGTGGGTTCGGATCCTATATAGGACTGGCCGGTGGGCTCACTGGCTGAGCGCGGTGCGGGCGACACCACACCAAGGGTTGCGATCCCCTTACTGGTCACGAAAAAAAAAAAAAAAAAAAAAAAAAAAAAAATTCAGTCTCAGTTGTATTTTCTGGAGGTAAGTACTGTTGAATTTTATGTGAGTTCTTCCATATTATGAGTATGCATGCACACACTTACATACATTTATACAAATTTAAATGGTATTTTATACATATGTTTTTAAAGATATTTTCTTTTATTATTTTTTCTCTTGGCTCGATTGAACCATTCCACAATATATACATATTTCACAACATTATGCTGTGCATGATAAATATTACAATTTTTATTGGCTAATTAAAAAAAAAAACACGTCCTGGGTGCTTACACTTCCGGTGGTAATGCAAAGTGCAGCCACTGCTTTGATAAAGAGTTTGGCAGTTTCTCTAAAAGTTAAACCTACACCTATCATGTAATCTGGCTACTCTACTCCTCGCTGTTTATTGAAAGTAAAGCAGATGTTCATACAAAAACGTGTATATAAGTGTTTGTAGCTGTTTTATTTTTACTAGTTCTAAACTGAAAACAGCCCAGATGTCCATCACCAGAAGAACTAATAAATAAATGGTGGACATCCATGCAATGAAAGCTACTCACAATGAGAGGGATGAGCACTGACCCTCACCACGACACGGATGGATCTGAAAATGGTTATGCCAAGTGAAAGAAACCAGACAAAATAGAGTACATATGGCGTGATTCCATTTATATAAAACTCTAGAAAATGAACATTCATCTTTAGTGATGGAAAGCAGATCTGTGGTTGCCCAGGGAGGGAGAAGCGGGACGGTGAGAGGAAGAAGTCACCTGGAGTGGGTGGTCCTGTCGTGACTGTGCCGATGACTTCACAGTGCATCATCTGTTACAACGTGTCAAATGATACCCTTTGAACATGTGCAGTTTCTTGGGTGTCAATCACTCCTCCACAAAGCTGACTTAAAAACTATGCTGGGCACCTTTCCATCATCACATTTAGATCTGCATCATTGCATTAGCTGTGTAGAATATGCCATTATCTAGATGGTCCCAAATTAAACAGACCGCTCTTGATAAATGTTTGGGTTGCTTCCAGTTTTCCATTATTCATTACAGCTATCTATATATGTGTGTCTTTTTTCTTTTTTCTACAATTTCTGTAAATAGATTCCCTAGAAATGGAATTGTTGCACATTTTAATTTCTAAATGATATTGCTCTGCAAAATTAAAAATAAAATCAGCCCGAACAAATAAGACATAACCTAAGAGTGTTCCATTGATATCCTCTATTTTTTTTTTATTGAAACGTAATTGATTGTATATATCTGTGGGATACAGCATTGACTATCGATATCTGAGTGTAATATATGTTGCTTAATATAGTCAACATTATACAATATAATCATTTTTTGTGGCCCTTTACCAATTTCTCACTAACCCCACCTCCCTCTCCTCTTTCCCCACCTCTGGTGGCCTCAGTTGTCTCCTTCTGAAAGTTTGACAAATTATTGTGATTGTTGTACCTTTCTTTTATTTATTTATTTTAGCTCCCACTTGTGAGTGAGGACATGTGATAATTCTCTTTCTGTGCCTGGCTTATTTCACTTAACATAATTTTCTCTAAGTTCATCCATGTTACTGTGAATGGCAGAAATGTACTGTTTAGTGGC
>NW_007726982.1:50118-58006 GCF_000696425.1 Galeopterus variegatus | reverse complement strand
GGACATGTGATAATTCTCTTTCTGTGCCTGGCTTATTTCACTTAACATAATTTTCTCTAAGTGCATCCATGTTACTGTGAATGGCAGAAATGTACTGTTTAGTGGCGGAGTAGTATTCCATTGTCTATTTGTACCACATTTTCCTTATCCAGTCATCTGTCAATGGACATTTGGATTGATTCCAACTCTTGGCTACTGTAAAGAGAGCTGCGATGAACATGAGAGTTCAGGTATCCCTTTGATATGATGATTTCCATCCTTTGGGTATGTACCCAGTAGTGGGATTGCTGGATTGTATGGCAGTTCTATCAATAGTTGTTTGAGGAACCTCCATATTGTTTTTCATAATGGTTGCACTAATTTACAGTCCCACCAATGGTGTAGGAGGGTTCCCCTTTCTCCCCATCCTTGCCAGCATTTGTTATTCTATGTCTTTTGATAATAACCAGTCTAACTAGGGTGAGATAGTATCTCAGTGTGGTTCTGATTTGCATTTTCCTTATACTTAGTGATGTTGAGGATTTTTTTGTGTCTGTTGGCCATTTGTATATCTTCCTTTGAGAGATGCCTATTCAATTCCTTTGCCTATTTTTCAATTGGGTTACTTGTTTATTTTATGGTTAAGTTGTTTGAATTCTTCATATATTCTGGTTATTATTTGTTTTTTATTTTTTTGCTGTGCAGAAGCTTTTTAGTTTAATTTAATTCCATTTGCTTATTTTTTCCTTTGTTGCTTGTGGTTTTAGGGTTTATTCATAAAGTTTTTGCCCAGTTCTACTTCCTGAAGTGTTTCTCCTAAATTTTCTTTCAAGAGTTTTGCAGTTTCAAGACTTATCTTAAGTCTTTAATCCACTTTGAATTGATTTTGGTATATGTTGAGAGGTACACGTCTAGTTTCATTGTTCTACATATGGATGTCCAGTTTTCCCAGGACCATTTATTGAAGAGGCAGGCTTTTTCCCAATGCGTGTTCCTAGTGCCTTTGTCAGAGTTCAGCTGGTTTTAAGTATGTGGATTCTTTATTCTGGGTTCTTTATTCTTCTGTTTGTGTATCTGCTTTCATGCCAGTACCTTGATGTTTTGGTTATTATAACTTTGTAGTATAATTTGAAGCCAGGTTGTGTAATGCCTCTGTCTTTAATTATTTATTTTTTTGCCCAGGATTGCTTTGGCTATTTGGGGTCTTTTGTTGTTCCTTATGAATGCTGGAGTTGTTTTTTTTTTCTGTGAAGAATGCCATTAGTATTTTGATCAGGATTGCATTGAATCTGTAGAAAGCTTTGAGTGGAATGCTCATTTTCACAATGTTAATTCTTACAATCCATGCTCATGGAATGTGTTTCCCTCCTTTTGTGTCCTCTTTAATTTCTTTCGGCAGTGATTTGTAGTTCTCATTGTAGAGATCTTTCACCTTCTTGGTTAAATTGACTCCTAGGTATTTCATTTTCACAGTGACTAATGTAAATGGGCTTGCTTTCTTGATTTCTTTTTCTGCTAGTTCATTATTTTATTTATTTATTTATTTTTTTTCCTTTTTGTCTTTTCTCATGTCCGGCAACGGATCGCAACCCTCAGTGTCACGCCCGTACTGGACCGGGACCAGCAATGGGATCACAACCCTTGGTGTTGCCCCCGCACCTCGCTCAGCCAGTGAGCGGGAACTGGTCTGTATGTGGGATCCGAACCCTTGGCAGGAGCGCCGCAGCGCTCCCAAGCGGCGCACTGTAGCAGTGCGCCACTGGGCCGGCCCTCTGCTAGTTCATTATTGGAGTATAAAAAAGCTAATGATTTTTGCGTATTGAGCTTGTATCCTGCAACATTACTGAATTCATTCATCAGATCTAAGAGAATTTTTGTAGCGTCTTTAGATTTTTCTAAATATAGGATCATTTTATTGGCAAATAGGGAATTTGACTTCATCTTTTCCAACCTGGATGCCCTTTATCTCTTTCTCAAGACTGATTACTCTGGCTAGTACTTCCAATATTATGTTAAATAACAGTGGTGAGAGTGGGCATCCTTGTCTTGTTCCTGTTCTTAAGGGATGATATTGGTGGTGGGTTTGTCATATATGGCTTTTATTGTGTTGAGATACTTTCCTTCTGTACCTAATTTGCTGAGAATCTGTATTGTGAAGGGATGTTGAATATTGTCAAATGCTTTTTATCTATCTGTTGAGATAATCATATGGCTTTTCTTTGCTTTTGTTGATGTGATATATCACATTTATTGACTTTCATATGTTGAACCATCCTTGCACCCCTGGATGAATCCCACTTGATCATAGTATATAATTTTTTTGATGTATTGCTGTATTCTGATTGCTAATATTTTGTTGAGAATTTTTGCATTGATGTTCATCAGAGATATTGGCCTGTAGTTTTCTTTTATTGTTGTATCTTTATATGGTTTTCATATCAAAGTAATGGTGGCCCCATAGAATGAGTTAGGGAGAATGGCCTCCATTCCATTATTTAGAGTAGTTTGAAGAGAATTGGTATTGATTCCTCTTTAAAGGTTTGGTAGAATTAATTAGTAAGGCCATCTGGTCCTGGGCTTTTCTTTATTGGGAGACTACTGATTCCTCCTTCAATCTTGTTGCTGTTATTGTACTATTCAGGTTTTCTAGTTCTTCTTTGTTCAGTGTTGGTAGTTTGTATGTGTCCAAAAATTTATCCATTTCCTCCAGGTTTTCAATTTTGTGGATGTGCAGTTGTTCATAATCATTAGAAACTAATGATTCTTTGTATTTCTGTGGTATCAGTTGTAATGTCACCTTTTTCATATCTGATTTTTGTTATTTGGGTTCTCTCTCTTCTTTTTTTAGTTAGCCCAGCTAGTGTCGCGCCCGTACCGGACCGGGACCAGCAACGGGATCGCAACCCTCGGTGTTGCGCCCACACCTCGCTCAGCCAGTGAGCGGGAACCGGTCTGTATGTGGGATCCGAACCCTTGGCAGGAGCGCTGCCGTGCTCCCAAGTGGCGCACTGTAGCAGTGCACCACTGGGCCGGCCGAAAACCAACTTTTTGATTTGTTGATCTTTTGTATCATTTTTTGGGTTTCTATTTCACTTAGTATTGCTCTGATCTTAATCATTTCTTTCCATCTATTAATTTTGGGATTGGATTGCTCTTACTTTTCTAGTTCTTTGATGTGTAGCATCAGGTTGTCTGTTTGAAATCTTTCTATTCTTTTGATGTAAACGTTTATTGCAATATACTTCCTTCTTAGTAGTGCTTTTACAGTATCCCATGGGTTTTAGTATGAAGAGTCTTTATTTTCATTAGTTTCAGGAAATTTTTTGATTTCCTATTTAATTTCTTCTTGGATCTATAGGTTGTTTATGAGCATGTTGTTTAATTTCCACTTATTAATGTAGTTTCCAGTTTTGCTTGTTAATGATTTCTAGTTTTAATCTGTTGTGTTCTGGAAAGATACTTGAAATGTTTTCAATTCTTTTAAATTTGTTGAGACTTAATTTGTGACCTAATATGAGGTCTACCCTGGAGAATGTTCCATATGATGATAAGAATGTATATTCCATAGTCATTGGATGAAATGTTCTGTACCTATCTGCCAAGTCCAATCGGTCTAAAGTGTAGTTTAAATCTGTGTTTCTCTGTTGATTTGTTGCCTGGATGAATGGTCCAATGCTTAGAGAGGGGAGTTCTGGCCCCCAGCTATTGTTGTATTGGGGTCTTTCTCTTTCTTTAGGTCTAATAGTGTTTAATTTATGTATCTGGGTCCTCCATGCTGAGTACATGTATATTTATGATTGTTATGTCTTCTTGCTGGATAGATACCTTTATCATCACTTCTTTGTCTCTTTTTATGGTTTTTGGTTTAAAGTCTATTTTATCTGATATAAGAATAGCTATTCCTCCTTGTTTTTGTTTTCCATTTGTGTGGTATATTCTTATTCATCACTTTGCTATTGGTCTGTGTGTGCCTCTACAAGTGAGGTTAGCCTCTTATAGACATCATATAGTTGGGTCTAGATTTTTAATACAGTCAGTCTGTGTCTTTTGAATAGGGAATTTAATTCATTTACATTTAGGCTTGTTATTTAAAGGTATTGTCTTACTCAAAATTTTATCAATTTTCACTTGGATGTTTTAAATATCTTGTTCTTTTCTTCCCCCTTTATTTTTGGCTTCAGTGTTAGTTGGTTTTTTGAGGCGATAAGATATTATTTCTTTCTATTTCTCATCTGCATTTTTGTTCTTTTTTGTATATTCATGGTAATGATTATCATTTTTTTGGATTTCAGATGCAGGACTCCTTGAGGATTTCTTGTAGGGCTGGTCATGTGGTGGTGAACTGTGAGGTACTGAGTAGCAAGCTGTCAAAGTCCTTGCTATTCTAGGGAATAAGCCAGCTAAGCTGGCTCTCCATTTTGCCTGCTTCCTCCTTCTCCCCACCTTTGAGGTCTGACCTTTGATTGAACCTAGGACCCTCACAGCTTTGTAAATGAGAAACTTATGCTCTTATTTTGCTGATAAGTAGTTAGCCATGACCATTCAAGCACTGAGGCAGCTGAAAATGTTCTATAAATAGCTTGGTACCAGACATAACTGATTTAATCAGTACAATTTGTTATTTTCACTGGCTTATAAAAAGGAACCTAAAATAAACTAAGATGCTTCACAAGTCATCAGCCTGTGTAAATCCTCCTGATCCCATAAGCGTGTTTCTTCAATTCCCCACCATCTTGCTTGGGTACCAGTCGACTGCAGTGAACTCCTGCAGTTTTCATTTGTCTGGGAAGTACACTATTTCTCCTTCATTTCTGAAGGACAGCCTTTCTGGGCATAATAGTCTTGGCTGGCAGTTTATTTCTTTTAGTATTTTGAATATTTCATCCCATTCTCTCTTGGCCTGTAGAGTTTCTGTTGTGAAGTCTGCTGTTTTTCTGTGGGGACTCCCTTATAGTTGTCTTGACACTTTTCTCTTGGTGTTTTTAAGATTCTCTCTCTGTCTTTGAGTTTTTCCAGTTTGACAACAATGTTTCTTTGAGAGGACCTTTTTGAATTGAATCTTTTCGGGGATATTTGAGCCTCTTGGATTTGAAGGTCTGTGTCCCTCACTATACCTGGGAAGTTTTCTGCTGCTATTTTATTGATTATGTTTTCAATGCCTTTTCCTTTCTCCTCCCCTTCTGGAACATCCATGATTTGGTTTTTTTTCATACTTAAAGTTGTCTGCTAGCTCTCTTAGATTTTCTTCTTCTTTTTTGATTCTTTTTTTCATTTTTTTTTGATCCACCTGTGTTATTTTAAAAAAGACTTTCTTCAAGATCAGAGATTATTTCTTCTGCTTGTTCTATTCTGCTGCTTAAGCTCTCAGTTGCATTTTTTTATTTTATTGAAGGAATTCTTAAGTTCCAGGGGTTCTTTTGCAGTCTTTTTTAAGGTGTTAATCTCTTTGCAAACTTCCTCCTTCACGTCATGCATAGTTTCTCTCATTTCATGTGTGATCTAACTGAGTCTTCTTGTATCTCATGGATTTTCCTTAAGATGGTTGCTTGTAATTCCTTTTCATTCATTTCAGGGGTTTCCTACTCTGTGGGGTCTGGTGCTTGAAAATTATTGCATTCCTTCAGTGGCATCATATTTTCTACTTTTTTCCTATTTCTAGTATCTCTTCCTTGATGTCTGGTCATCTGGTAAAGCAGTTGGTTCTTTTATTACTCTGGAGGGGGCTTTGAGGAGAGAGACTTCCTCCTGTTGATGTGTTTTACATTGACTGTTGAGTAGGGTGTTTTAGTATTGGTTCCAGATAGATGCAGTAATGCAGTCTCCGTGTGGGTAATTTGGCTATATTTAATGTTGGAGTTGCATGGGGGTCCCTCCATGACCTAGGCTCTGTGGCACTTAGTGATTCCTTGCTGGGATTAGTGACACTGTGTTGGGTCATCAAAGATGTGGGCAAGCCTTGACTGCTGGCAGGAGTGTGGGGACCTCAGGAGCCAAGGGCAGCTCTCACTGACAGATGGAAGAGCCCAGGGCACTCTTGCATGGGTGGTCCACCAATGCCACAGACACCACTGCATTAAGGGTGTTCTGCCACAGAGATCATTTATAGCCATCACCACCACAAGCATGGCCTGCCACCCTTGCAGCAGCAAGGGTGGCCCACCACCACAGAAGCAGCCACCACTGCTGTGCAGGCAGTCTGCTGACCACTCAACTGCATTGACACAAAGAGGGTCACAAGAAGAGCCTGGGAAAAGAGGTGAGTGTGGGCAGACCTGTGACCCAGTGGCTCAACCCACAGGGGGAGTTACCTTGCCCCCCATGGTAGTGCACCTGGGGGTGGGCAGTATGTGCACAATCCATGTGACTGCTTGATATGGGAAGAGACATGGAATCCCTGGAGAGTGTAGAAAACTGGGATAGCTAAATAGAATAAGGGAGAAAATCCCCCATAACCACCAACTCATTCCCCATCTGGGGGAAGCAAGAAGCCAGAAAGAGCTTCTACCTGTAGGAAAGAAGAAAGAGAAACCCAGCTCAGGATCACCCATCAGGATCATGGGACGCTAGCCAGTGTGCCCAGGATCACCCAACCCAGCCAAACAGTGACAGGGCACCCAGGTGCTCCTCCCAAGAACTCAAGAGTTCACCCATATCCTCAATATCTTCTCTTATCAACAGTGAGTGCCCCACACCCTCCACAACATTGTCTTGAGATAATAGGGTTGACAACCTGCTATTTCTGTTAAGCTAATAGGATCACTGACCCTATCATCTGAGGGGCCGGCATCTTTGGGGAGAGCTGCCATGCGTACAAACCCCTCTTCCTTGAGATCCATGAATATGGGGGAGGTGCGGATCTCATGCATTCGAAAAGTAGCTCAAATTGTAAAGGGACAAGTAGGAATTACCACTGTCAAGAAGAGTTCTATTTCCAGACTGTTGCACACATCATTGTGTGTGGCCCCACAGCTGCTCCACTGCTGCATGCACAGTGGCTTCTGCAGCAGCAACCGAGGTGATGGCCCATGGAGATGCTCAGCATGCATATGCAAGATGGCTCCGCCCCTGCTGCCTGTCACACAGATGCGGGTTCCTGGCAGGCGGCTGTTTTGTCTGTGTTGTATGTGATTCTGCCAGCCACACTTGGCCTTTGACTCAAACTTCTGAGATATAAACTTACACAACCAGCTGTGCTTCTAGGCCTGGTAACTGCCTGCATTTGGATTATAGCCCAGCCAGCAAAGAGACTGCTCTTCACCATCATGGCCAGGACTCTCCCTTCCTCCCTCTCTCTGTCTCTTTCTCTCTCTCTCTCTTTCATGCACACACCCCCAAAGCAAAACAAGAAAAACAAAATCAATGTGACTTACTGGTGAACTTTTCAAGCCTAGGACCCTTCTCCTACCTCCAGCCTAGCCCCTTCCCTTCTGCTCTTCAAGGTAAATACCCAGGGCAGATGGTGCACCTGGCTCGTCCCATTAAAGTGAAGCAGTCAGGCTTTATGGAGGCCCCAGCACTGGACTCTCATTCCCCAGCCTCCATTCCCCAGGATGGAAATGTTGGGTTTCTATTCTAGGAGGCACATCTCCTTCACTGCCAGAAGGAGGCAAAGCCAGGGGGAAAGGCTGGAATTTGAAATATGAGGAGTCAGGCTAAAGGGTTGTCATTTCCAGGGCTCTGGTTCCTTTTTCACTCATGGCAGAAAAGCTATTTGAAGGCAAGAGAAACTCAAGATTTGAGGTTTCTCATGTTTTTAGATCCCTCTTTTACATCTGTACATTTGACTATCATTCTTATTTTGAGGAAATTATTTCCCTGTGACTTTTTTTTTGTTGTTTGTTTGTTTTTGTTTTTGTTTTTTCCTTTTTGTCTTTTTTACTGACCGGTAATGGGATCGCAACCCTCGGTG
>NW_007726982.1:46800-48693 GCF_000696425.1 Galeopterus variegatus | reverse complement strand
AGGAGTGGGGCAGGAACGAGGCTATAAAAGAGAAGAAAATCACACCTGCAGAGAGAATTCTGTCTGGGCCATGTCTTAGGCAAACCGTTGCCTTGGGATGCTTTGCATGCAGAGCTTGAAAGGGAGACTATCTGTGGTGAATTCAAAGCAGTCCCGGCAGGGAACACAGACACAGAAAATGAAAGGGGCATCAGTCTAAGTACAGGGAGAAGAGCACAGTGTCCCTTGGGTAAATTGTGCTGGGTTAACCCATTTGAAAGTTGTAAGAAATAGATTGAAGGGGAATTACAGCACAGAAAATCAAGAAATTAATGAACATGAAGTAATTCTGAATATGAGAGGCAGTGCATTATGGGAGTAATCAAGAAACAGCTTGACTAAATGGCTTATTTTTAGGCTCAACAGAATTTGCAAAGTAGGGCATGGATTGATTGATTCATTGATGGATCATTCATTTATTCAATCAGAAGCTTATTGAAAGCATACTGTGTGTTAGGTAAAATGTGCTGGGGCTATAATATGGAATAAAATAGACAAGGCTTCTAACTTACTGCCTAGCAGGAGAGACAAACAGTCAAATAATGACATAAACAAATGCATGATTACACATCGTGGTGTGTGTGTGCGTGTGAGGTTACACACAGAGAGCACAGCACAAGCAAAGGTCCTGGGGTGCATGGGAACAGTGTGCAAGTAAGGACTGGAAGTCACGGTGTGCTCAGGATGTGGTGGTGTCAAGGCCCAAGGGCCAGGTAAGACCACAGCACTGAGTTGGTCCTTTCAGTCTCGATGGTGAGAGTGACAGGAAACCACTGCAGTCTGAGAGCCTGGTGGGAGCATGGTCTGATGCACTGTCTTAAGGACCCTGCTCCAGAATGTTGTTGGCAGACAGATGGACCAGCAGCAGGGCGGTTGGGGAGGATGGACAATGTGGCTGATGGTGCTAAGCTTTTCCTCCCCTTTCTTGTCTTGACTGTGGTTTCAATAACTTGGGAAGTAGACAAACTGGCACCTGTTTCCCATGCTCACTTATTGATTTCCATAAATGCAAATTAAAATACTTATCTGTTCTATAAAGATTTGGCATGTTTAAATAACCATTATCCCTTCAATGTATTCCAAGGATGTCGGAATCATTATTCTCATGGATAGAATAGGCATTAAATCCACAGGGGAGTCATTAAAAGATGGCTATTTCTCTCCGTTTGGCCAAAGCGGCAGTTGTAATGTATTTATTCAGGATTTAGAAAATGGGATCCAATTAGGACTGAAACGGTGTTAAATTAAGTAATTCCTATTGTATTTGCCTGACAGACAGGAGCAGCCTGACCCGGGAAGGAAGGGACCCCTCCCGTCCACCGGGTTCCCTTATGCCGGCTGACGGGGTGTCTCTAACTAGGGGGTTCAGCCTGCTTAACCCCAGCGTCACTCCTTTAGTTCTGTTAGTGACATCTAAGCACCACACAGTTGTATTGATACAATTTGCTACATTAATAGGAATGATCTCCTTTATTCAGGTTGTCTGGACGGGGCTTAGCTGGGGCAGTGTTGCTGTCAGGTACAGCTCAGATGGCTCAGTCATGCTCCCTTTAAATAACAATGTATTATGAAAGGATAAAGCAGATGGAAATGGTTACAGTGGCTCCCTTTCCACTGTTTTACAGTGATGGAGTTTGAGGTTTGCAATGACAAGCTATTTGGGTAGATGCCATTCTGACATCGCCTTGTCAGTTAAATTCATGGTCGCATCTGCCAAAGTGAGTGCACTCCAGGCAATTATTACAGACCTGAAGACAGAATTCTCTAGCCAATTGGAAAGCAAGATGAAAACTACTAATGACTTTTAAAAACACTAATCCCCCCCCCCAAAAAAAAAAAAAAAAAAAAAAACCC
>NW_007726982.1:45358-46048 GCF_000696425.1 Galeopterus variegatus | reverse complement strand
AACCCATGGATTTTTCGCTTTGGCTATCTACATTGAACAAGTAATTCCAACAGCTGTTCAATCTTCCCATCCTGTGGCCCAGCCATGGAGCAATTAAATATTCCAATACTACATGGGGACAAACAAACGTCCACACAAACGTGGTTGGTACATCACACGTCACACTACCTGCTGTTACAATTACATGCCTACGTGCATATTCTGAAGGCATAAACAGCACCCTAAAAGTGGATGTAGCTTACTGCGTTTATACATTTGTGATTACAGCTAGAGTGCTACAATAAAACTTCGTCTGGCCAGAAATGATGGTCTCCTCCCCTAAGTTACACAGTTTGTTTGTATAGACTGATAAAACCAAAGGCAGTGACATCTTTTCTATTCTTAGGAAATAAATGATGGATACTTTTTGGCTGTAAAGGAAAGGAAAGGAGGATGAGAGGCTTAAAGCAACAGCCTGTGGGGTTCTGAGATGGGTGTTGAAATTCCAGTGCAAATTGAGAGGACACATGTGAAGTCCCTTGACAAATAGCAACCTCGATGAATTTTTCTTACATGAAGAATGAGGAAAGTGAACTTGGCAGCTTTCAGAACATTTCTTCACTCACAGAAGTAGCTAACATATGATCATCATCCCATAAGGTGCTGATGTCCCTTTGGTGTGTGTGAAAGTAGATGGTGTCTCTGTAAATA
>NW_007726982.1:25283-43977 GCF_000696425.1 Galeopterus variegatus | reverse complement strand
GCTCATTTTCGGAGAGCGAAGCCATCAGCTGGAAACTTGGGCCAGAATCCCCTTCTACCAAACCACCAGAGGAATCCTGATATGTGTTGATAAGGACGAAGTGCACTCTGGGGAGTGTGCCGAGCGTGGGGGTGTGGTCGTGTGCCCTGACCAGTGACTGGTGAGTTCTGTGGGTTTGCCATATGTTATAGACAACTGGTATTGAAGGAGTTTCTGTGTTGTGTAATGAGACACATCTCAGCTTCCCTCTGGAGGGCATCTGCCTTGAATCCCAAACAGAACACCAGCGCCCGTTCCCTGCAGATTTGCCTCGGGACCCCCAGCCAGGCGAGCGCATTGCATGTGGTAAGGCAGGCTGTGCCCCAAGCCACGCCTCTGGTGCCCTTTTTGTTGTAATGTGTGATGTGCTGTTTTCTTACCAATGGCCTATAGCTTGTTCCAGAGAACATCTCAGCAGCTCTAACAGTAGCTCTGCTGTGACCACTGGCGGGCCTGAAGTGTGTACAAGTTCATGCTGATGTTGTGACGTAGAGGCAGCAACACAGAGCTAAAACAACTTCGGGTCTTGGAGGTAAATACCAGGAAACAAATGCCTTAATAGTACTCTGGGAACAACTGTGAATCCTGGAGATGTTATCTCCAAGTGGCTTTATTAACTTAGGTGAATCCATATTACCTTTCCTGAGAGCAGGAATTATTGTAATAGCTGAGTATATGTAGAGAAAATAAAAGTTTACAGTACTGTGTGAATCATGCAATGCTTCACGCACCGGAGCAAACAGCACATTTACTAAGAACGTGCAATAAGCCATTTTGTCTCTTGAGCACGTGGCAAGTTCGCAGTGGGACAGATATGGGGTTTCCTGTTCCCAGTGCAGGCATGCTGACGTGCATGTTTAGAATCAGTCAGTGCAGGGGACGGGCAGCAGACATTGTCTTGCACCCCTCACTTCTAAATCATTGTCTGAGAAGCACTGTTCTGAGCTACTGGTGACAGTGCCCACACCTGTCCAATTTAATTGGCCACATCCAATCAATTCCTGAAAGATGGATCCTGGGAAACAGGACATTTGTTGAAATAGTAATAATATCGCTATGCTTGCCTTGGGCTACATTTTTCTGTTACCCATGGAATCCTTATAAGGTAGGAGTTATTGTTCTAATTTTATAAATAAGGCTGAGGAATCAAACAGCTTTCCCAGCCAACACTCGGGGCTCCTGGATGTGAACTCCTCACCCCCTGAATTGTCCAAGTGGCCTCTTGGCAGTGATGGCCAGCACATGTCCATTATTTGCTGTGTGCCAGGCACTGGGGTAAGCATGGATATGTACTGCCACCACACACCTGAATGCTCAGGATGACCTAGCGCACATCAGTGAGGCACGCCATATCAATTGCACATCAGTAACCCAGAGTGATCATCACTGAGTGGGTGGTTTCTGCAGGCTCTTACTGCCATTTGTGTAGACAGACATCTGTGGGGGGTCTCGCTGTACCAGAGACAGGGCTCTAGGCTACCGTGGATGGCTCTCCTGTCTTCACATGCAAGGAGCTGGAGACACCCTTCATAGAGTTCGTTCTTTCCTCCTGGGAGCACCTTCCCTGTGGTGCCTTAGGGTCTACATCCAGGGAGAAAGACGGCTTAGTACCACGACCTCGGCAAGTCCAAGGTCACTCACTCACTTCTTAATTGCTTCGCCAGCCATGTGATTAGTCAATCAGGCTGAGACTCGGGCACCATATAGGGCTGAACTTTTCTTGGAAAATAAATGACAAAAAAAAAAAAAAAAGTCATAGCTTCCCAATGGCATGGCTTCAATCTTTCACTGGTGATTTAAATTTTAAAATGTTTCTATTATAAACTCTGAAGCATGGTTTCATCTTAAAGTCGCCCCTTAATAACTCCGTCCCTTGAAAAGTCAGTCTAACTTAGAGAATAATAGGAGAGTTGAAAATAGAATAGTAAAGACTTTTTCTAACACTTCTTTCCCCGTTCGAGTTAGACGACAATGCTGTTTACTTGGTTCAGGTAAAATTTCCGTTGAGCTTTTTAGAAGAATGAGAAATTTTTGAAAAGTCAGTCTAACTTAGAGAATAATAGGAGAGTTGAAAATAGAATAGTAAAGACTTTTTCTAACACTTCTTTCCCCGTTCGAGTTAGACTACAATGCTGTTTACTTGGTTCAGGTAAAATTTCCGTTGAGCTTTTTAGAAGAATGAGAAATTGATTTTCTTCCCGTACAGCATGGAGCACACAAACTCTTATAATCTTTATATAATCTTTACAATGATATATAAAGAAGGCCACTACTGAATGTAAACCTATCAGGAACAGGGCAGCCTACATTTTTCAACCCCTCAAACAAATTATATTGAACCGCGCTGGCCTATTAGGGAAGAGAGTTAACTCATACGCAAGTGTCCCCTTGCACAAGGAGTCTCAAAATCAAAGGTCCCCAGGGTCAAGGAGGGTGTGTAAGTAAAACCCACTCGGCGAGCAGAGAGAGAAACCCCCTTCTTCCTCTGCCCTGAAGCTGCAGCAAAATTCAGGTCATGCAAGAAGGTGGCCACAGTGCTGTTAGATCTTAATTTTCTGTGAAAAACCAGGAATCCTTTTTTTGTGTGTATTTATGTGGAATCTCCCACGTTTTAAAAATCATCAGGTCACTTTTTTTAAAAAACGGGAGAGTGGAAAGCACCGTAAAAGAGAAACAAACAGACCTGCAGGGCACCCCTTGCTGCCCAGCTGCAGCTTGTGACCATGGTTCATCCTATGATCAGGTTGGAGGCGAACATTTCCTGTGCCTCATCCCTGACAGGTTAATTACTGTGAGCACCTGCTCTGGACACTGCGGCTTTTATACACACACATTTTTACCTTGTTTTCATTAATACTGCCACTTACCCAGTTTATGGCTATGACTCATGATCTGTTGACACCCAAATTATTATTATCAGCAGCCTGATTTGACAGGTTGTCTCAGTGCTGTGCACACGATTAGTCTACTTACTTTTTTTCTTTTCTATTTTGCTATATTTTATACATACACAAAGACACATTGGAAGTTTTAAACGCATTCAGCACCAGGCAATTTATTTAACAGAGTGATTGCTCAGTGCCCTTTGAAACAATTGCATTTAAAATGCATCGTTCTTTTATTTACTTATTAGGGGTGCACTCAACTTGATGCTAATATGACTTGATTTATCATTCAGTCAATAACTCCAGAGAACAATTGGTTTCCCTGAACTCTCCCACAAATGTCCTTAATTTCCTTGCTTTAATTCCCAGAGTCATTCTTATTAACTCTGCAATCTATAAAGTGTGCTGCTTTACGGCTTCTGGTTGTTGGTTGGGAGGGTCCCACACCAAATGCTAAACCAGCTTGTGGTTTTTGGTAGGTCTATAGCTTCTGCCCTTTTTTACCTTTCATTTTTAATCCTTTAATGAGAGCTATTTAGTTTATACACCTTCAAGGAACCACATTTTAAATTCATATAGATTGTCATTTAATAAATTAATCCAGCCTCATATGTTTCTAAATATAGGATAAACACCCATACTACATGGGATATGGAGGGATTTAGAAAAACATTTCCTATAAATTTTCCATGAAAATACATACTAGAAGTAGAAACACAGAATGCTGGTGGCAATTGCTTCTTCTAGCAATTTGTTTTTACAAATAAAAATGTGCTCTCAAAACTGGATATTAACAGTGGTACATTGGAAATTGACACGAGCAATGTTTTCACACAGTGTTGTTATGTTTCTGGTGCCAGTGAAGAGTGGGCTCCATGAAAATCGATGATTTTATTAATATATACAGGACCTAGATCCTCATCCTGCTTAGAGGCTTTTTAATGAGGTCGATGCTGAAAACATGGGGTTTTGAATAAAGCTAAATGAGTGGCATGTCAGTTCTGTTAAATCATAGTTGGTTATATATTTTTTCCCCTTTTCTCCTCAAATGTAGCAAGCTAAATAGCCAGGGCACTTGGGTGCCATGTGGTATTGTCAAAATGGGCTACTTGTCCCTGAATGAAGTAACAAAAATGAGGCTGAAGGAGATGGGGTCTGGAAAAGCCCTATACCCTGCCTCAACTCACCCCATTCCCTTCTCAGGTTCTTGATTCTGCTACAGGAAAGAATTCAAGAGCAGAGTTACAATAGAAAGTGAGAACAGGTCTAATGTAACACATAAGAGATACAGACTTCACAGAGAAAGAGTAACCTAGCTCCAGAGACTGAGCAGGACCCCCTCCAAGTTTAACACTGAAGTGAGAAATATACACTTAATGTTTAGCACAGAGTATAGGCTGGCTCAAGAGGGGAGCAGCCACCCGCCAAAAGTAAAACTAACACAAAAGTAAAGCATACACCCCTCAGCTAGCAAAGTGTGGATTGGCCCCAGGAAAGTGGGCAACAACCCCGCCTTCTGCTGGGATTTGGCTTTTATAGTTTTGCTGTGTAATGCATATTCATGATATCTAATGAGCAAAGTGTGGATTGGCCCCAGGAAAGTGGGCAACAACCCCACCTTCTGCTGGGATTTGGCTTTTATAGTTTTGCTGTGTAATGCATATTCATGATATCTAATGCATATTCAATTAAGGGGGTGGTTCCATGGTACTCAACATAGTCTTGCACATGCTCAGTTGGTCTCTTCTTGGAGTATGTTCATTGGTCAAATCTTGTCACATGCACTGAACAAATTCAAGAATATTCCGTGCTCTCTAGCACTCCTAGTGGAAGGTCATTCTGCTACCAGAGTTATATAACCCTTATCTACTGAGCATGCCCAGCCACTGGATTTGCATAAGCCAGCTCCTTGTTATCTCAGTTTCCCTGTGTTGTTGCTGAAAATAGGTCTAACTAGCAACAGTAACTTTCCTCTAGGGGAGAGCTTAGCTGAGGAGCCTGAGACCTTGGGGAATGGCTTGGAATGTTCTGTAACCTGAGCCCATGGAAACCGAGCACCTCTTGTCTCAAAACTGCTCTTTCCTAACATCACATACGTGTTCAGATCTACAGGTGTCTACGACGTGGCTTGTGTCCACTATGCACGAGATTGGATGCTGATTACTGCCACGATTGGTGTAATACTAACTTTCAGAGCTACTGCAAGATCTAATTAGATGGAATGAGGGAGTTTGAAACACCTCGGGCTGTGGATGACACTCACTTTGCAAAATAAATCAAGCTCCGCATGCATGTATCTGGGCCTGGTGGGTCGGAAGAAAAAAGGCAGCTCTGTCTTTGATACAGTCATCTCTGCAATTCCCATTGTAAAGGTTAAAACACATTTTGTTGTAAATGGTGAGAGAGAGGGAACATTTTGACTTCATATGTATTTCCTTAGGCCATACTATTTAGCTACCAAGTCTTAATTGGAATATTTTATTCTTCTAAGAGAGGAGGGAGAAACATCTAGCTTATGGGAAATCCAACTTTAATCCTTCTCTTTCCATATTTCTAATTGGATATTTCAAAGGCGAGACATGTTATACCCTGTTCACAAATTCAGCAAGGTGAGAAGTAATGTGTTATGATTTAGTGTCTTCCTTCACAGTGCAGCCCGACCTAAGTTGAAGCAATCTATCTCCAGCAAAGATGCTGTGTTGTGTGTGAGCCCCGGCTGGGCTGCAAATCTGTGACCTTTGGCATGCACTGGGTATTAAGATTTTCTCAGTGTTACAGTACACTGTCACATTATGTCACCTCCTCCCAAAGTATCAAGCAAATTATGACAACATGTGACTCGTCAAATAATTATCTGTTGAGACTGATTAATGTAGACAGCCTATGGGGATATTTCAGGTAAGTGGAACCTTCAGAGGGATGACATTTGGATGAGATGCTCACAGGCAGTTGCTTTAACATCGTGCGCCCATTGCTTTGGAAGACATGAATTTGGAGTGAAGAGGGCACCTCATTTCTCCCATGGCATGATCTTTAGAAGCTCATTCTTACCCAGGCAGCCCATTCTTTAAGTTCATGAATTTCTTCTATTCTATAGAAACACCAGCACAAATGTGTAATGACGTGCTAAAAAGAAGATTCATTGCAGCATCATTTGTATCAGGAAATCATTGAGGGTCATTATGTCAGTATGCAGGAATCAAGGAACAGCTCAGCAAGTTGAGGTGCACTCATAAATGGGTTGTGATGCAGCCCTGTTAAAGAGCATGGCTGCTCTCAAGCTCTGACATGGAAGGTGACAGCACTGCTTAAACGTGGAAAGCAAGCTACAGGATGATGTGCATTGTATGATCCTGATACTATCAAAGAGATGGCATGAAAACCCAGTTACCTGTGTGCCCATCTGTGTGTGTACATCTCTCTGCATGCATGTGTGTGTGCACTTGTGCTTGTGTGTCTCTGCATGCTATGTGTGTGCACTTGTGTACATGTGTGTCTTTCTGTGTGCATGTGTGTGTGCACTTGTGCATGTGTGTGTCTCTGCCTGCATATGTGCGTGCAGTTGTGCACATGTATGTCTCCGTGTGCATGTGCACATTTGCATGCATGTGCTCATGCATATGTGAATGTGTGTGCACACATTGCAGCATGTGTGTGGAAGGCTCCACATGCATCAGTTCTCTGCCTTCATCTCTAGGGATGCTTTTACGGAATATGGGTGGGGTTTTTACTTTATACATGTTTATAGTATGATATTTATTACAGCTGGAGTGGATTTTTTTGTAAAAAAAAGCAAACAACTACAGACCTACAACACCACCAAAAACAAAAGGCATAGAGGAAAGTGAGTAACTTAGCAGTGAATATTAAGTCCGGTTCCTTCATGGGATGTGCTGGATGAGATGCCTCTGAGAAGATTGCTCTTTCTGGAAGGAAGTTGCAGGGCTTGCTTGGGGAATGATGCAGGCATGGGGACAGACTATGACACAGACTATGGGACTGGCCATGATTTCTAAGCATTCTTTCCCTTTTGTTTGTGAAAACATGGCAGGAATTCAGATTCCACAATGACGACAATATCAACCTCCATCATTTGGTTAATGATTATTACGTGTGCTGTCTTGAGTACTTTCCTAATGCTCTCTCACTAAATCTTCAAAGAAGAGTTTTAGGGAGATATTTTATTATTATTATTAGGAATTTACTGATGAAAACAGAAACCTCAGCAACAGAGTCATACTTAATGAAAACTAGTTTAGTAGGTCATTTTAGAGAGGTCAGTGCATGCATTGACACCTGCAGCAGGGTCTTCACTCACTTCCTCTGAGAAGGAGCTTCAGCAGGAGGAAGAGCTGTGCATGCCGGATGAGGAATCTGAGTTGCATCTTGACTCTGCCCAAACTCTGGGGCTTTGGTCCAGGCACATACATGCCCAACCTTGGTTTACTGATCTGTTCAGTGGGGACAAGGACACCCATACACCTATGCAGGCAGCTGTGAGGAGTCTGGGGACTCCCAGATTTAAAGGCCCTGTAAACCCGTAGCTTCATGTGTATCATAGCTCACTGCAGAGAATTTTATGGGCATGGGCGTGAGCTGAGCACAGGGCTGGGGTTGGAGTGAGGTGCCCAGGGAAGGGCTTGGCTCCCAGGGCCCAGGAAGCAGGACCAGCAGCCTGTCTGCATTGGCTGCTATGTCCTCCCTGAGGGAGAAGGAGCCGGGCCAGTTGTCAACCAAAGGTGGGACTCTTCACTGCCACCCTCCAAAGAAGCACAAGCAGCCTGAGCCTTCAGGCATCACCACGAAGCTGCAGCCTGCGGAGCCAGGGTGAGAGGCCAGATGAGCTTTGGTCCTCACACAGCCAGGAGGAAGGGAAAGGCTCCATAAGGTATCTGTCTGTCCCAGCTTGTGTTAAAGTGGTGACAAAACTGCTTACCTTGGTCCCAGGTCACCTGCCTTAGAGAGCAGCATTATGTAGAAGAGCTCAGGACTGAGCACTCTCAGCCCTCCATGGCTGTGCCAATTAGCAGTTACAATGCCCTCTGGTATCCATAAATATCTTCATTTTGTGTCTAAGAGGAGAGAGATATGGACACTGGGCATTACAGAAATTTATGAAGGTCTCATCGGAGCCACAAGCTGTGAAAACATTCTCTTCCCTCCTTCTGTGGGTGCAGCATTTCCCTAAGACATCACGCAGCACACTCAGACCACAGTTTCTCAAGCAGAGAAAAACCACCATTATAATGCAAATTTTGGACATGGGAAATGGGCCAATCCCTTCTTTTGTATTATTTGCAAAAAATATTTTTAATTACACAAGGAATTTTTTTATGCTTGTAAAGAGAAATTCAAAGACTAAGGGTAATGCAAACATTCCCCTTGACCTCCACCCAAGCCCACTGTGAGGTGACTGCCGTCAAAGGCTTTGTGCATGTCTCCTCAGGAGTGCACATCTCTTCAGGAGTGCACGTTTAGAAATACCTGGCTTTGTTTCTCCACAAATATGATCATAATACATTACATCGCTTCACAAACTGTTGTTATTTCAATATATCTTGGAAATCTTTTAGTATCAGTACATATAAAAGTCCTGAATTCTTTGTAAGGGCATAATTTTTCAAGGCGTAGACCAGGGGTCTGCAAGCTGCAGCCTGCAGGCCATGTCTGCCCTTGGCTAGTTTTTGTGCAGCCCTCAAAATAAGCACGGTGTTTGCATTTTAGTAGGTTGCAAGAAAAAATAGGAGAAAGAATGCGAGACAGAAACGGACTGACCTGCAAAGCCCAACGTATTTACTATCAGGTTCTTTATAGAAAATGTGTGCCAACTCCTGGAATAGCTGAAGCAGAGGTTACCTAACAAGTTCCCTATTAGTGGACAGTTTAGGCTTGTTGTGGACTGAATGTTTATGTGCCCCCAAATTCACATGCTGAAATCCTAACCTCCAAGGTGATGGTATTAGGAGGTGGAGCCTCTGGGAGGTAATTAGGTCATGAGGGAGACCTCTGAGTGGGATTAGTGCCCCCATAAGAAGCAGCCAGAGAGCTGGAGAGCTCTTTCTGCCATGTGAGCACACATCGGGAAGGCGCCATCTGCCAGCCGGGGAGCAGCCCTCACTAGACACTAGATCTGCTGGCACCTTCATTTCGGACTTTCAGCCTGCAGAACTGTGAGAAAAATGTTTGTTGTTTAAGCCACCTGGTCTATGGTAATTTGTTATAGCAACCCAAGCTGACCAAGACAAGGCTGTTTCTAGATTAGTTTTTTGTGCATGTGGCAAAATATACATAATGCAAACTTGCCACTTTCTCCATTTCTAAGTGCACGGTTCAGCGGCATTTGGTACATGCTCAATGGTGGTGCAACCATCGCCACTATTTCTGGAACTTTTTAATTGTCCCAAACAGCATTCTGGCTGTGACAGTGGCCTGGGCTCACTCTCCTCGCTGTGTGCTGTTTGCAGACTTCAGCGTTGCACTCCAGCATGTGCAGTGGGGGCTGGGCTTCACCTGTGCTCCCCAGGGAGCACGTTCTGCGACCGCGCACTTTGCTCTGCAGGAGCCTCGCCTCTGACTGCTGTTTGGGTTCTGGCAGATGGTGCTGACCCATAAGATTGATAGAATGTGGGTACGTGGAGATGTTGTCTGGCACCCCTGACTAGGCATCAAGATGCTGGGTCTATGGAGGCCCAAACTCCCCTAGTGGGTAGGGATAGTGGAAACCTCAGGTCAAGATCAGCAGATGGTTAGGAGTGTGGAAGTCCTCTGACCCTCCAGAAGGTGTCCTGAACCCCCATGCACCTGGGAGGAGGGATGGCTGGCTTTAACTAAAGGAAGAATCAATGGCTAGAGGCAAATCAAGACTTGGTGTGATCCAAAGGGAGTGGCAGTGTTCACAGAGCGGAGATGGGACCCTCCATGAAGACGGAGCCACCAAGGCCTCAGAGAGCCCTGATTTGCTGGTGCTTCCATTTGCAGGTCCTATCCCCCCATGCCAAATGGGGTCTACTATGCAGCCTCTTTGAGTTTGAAGGTGCTTCTGCTAATGCAAATGCCAGTGTCAATTATACTGTCGATGCAAGCAGTTATCGTCATTGTCATCATTGTCACTTCTCTGTTTCCTCTTGTTTGCCAGCCAAGCAGCTGGGAGGGAAAGAGAGATGTGGAGGAAACCCTGATGGCCCACGTTGTTTTCCAGCCCACACTGCAGAGGGGCCAGGTGTACTCCTCAGCACCTCCTGTCCGCCTCTCTTTGCTTTGCAAGTTTGACACATTTCTAAGCAAAGCAGTTTTATCCTCCTGGGCCTGCAGCTGTGAGGTCTGCTCTTGCAGCTCTTGGGACCTGACTGGAGGTCTGGGCTCACCTGCAGTGTCTTCCTCATTGATCGAGGCCTCTGAGTCACAGGGATCGTGATGCCGCAGCATCTGCTTCCCTGTCTCAGGGAGAACACACATCTGCCTGAGACCTTTGGTCTACAGAAGGGGGCCTGTGCCCTCTCCCCTCCTGAAAAGCAGCAGATGTCTGCTTCAGCATGGCGCTGAGTGCATGTTGGTATAATGTTCTTCAGGAAACCAGACCAGCAGAGAATAACATTCCTGCTCAGATTTAAAGGAGCACTGGCAATGCTTGTCCTGCCTGTGCCACACTGTGGGTACAACATGTGTATCACCACCCTGTGTCCTGTCTCCCCTGAGCTGACCAGTCCAGGGGTGAGCATCTGACTCCAGAGCACCCCAGCCCTGGCTGAGTCAGTGGCATGAAACCCATGTGGTCTGGCTTAAATCCAAGCAGGGCCAATGAGCCTCAAGCTTATACATCTGAACCAGAAATGTAGGAAGGATTTGCCAGTGTTTGGTGTTGAGGGAAGGAGTGGGACTGGCCCACATGTGAGCAGATTTTGGAGGAGCATCTGGGGATGAGCCTCCCAGTCCTGGTGCTGAAGAGTCTGGACCATCCAGATTCGGGTTCACCCTCCTACAGGTCCCTGGGAGAGCCAGCCCTGCATCCTGGGCACCTCAGTTTCCCTGGGATGCCTTGTATGACTACTTGCAAAATCTTTGCATGAAAACCCTATTCCCAAGCAAGTCTGAGTGAAGCCTCCGTTGCTTGCAATGAAAGAGCTAAACTAAAATGAGATGTTTTTAAGTGTTTAATAGTAATGGAGAAACTTCATTGAGTTTTTACAGCGTGTTGAGCACTGAGCTAAAATCTTTATGTCAGTTGACTCATTTAACACTCATGAACCTATGCATGCCATCCTTCACACATCACATATTTTTGGGACCTAGCACAGGCCAGACACAGTTCTAGGCATGGGGAGGCCCTGGTGAGCAAGGAGAAATCATCCTAGCCTGCGTGGAGCATGCCCTCATGGTGGCAGACACAATGTAAATACTCAGACAAAGCAGATGCTCTGATGGAGCAGTGAGTGTTATGACAGTGATATGTGACAGAGGGAAGGACACGTGACAGAAGGAGGGACAGCCCAGGAGGGATGGGAGCTTTAGAAAGAGTTGTTTCAGCTGCTTCTTAAATACCAAGGAGGAACTGATAGGTTGAAGATCTGGGAAGATCTTGGAGATGGGTGGAGGTGACGGTTGTACAGCAGTGTGGCGGTACTTAATGTCACAGAACTGTGCACTTAAAGATGGCCAGTGGTGAACTTTATGTTATGTGTGCTTTGGCACTGCACACACACACAGATGCTCCTCAGCTTACGATGAGGTTACATCCCCATAAACTCATCATAAAGTCGAGTTATCGTAAGTCAGGTACTGTCTGTACATACACCCATACAGACTTGTGTATTGGGAAAAAAACCCTTTTATTGTTGTCTTTGGATTTTCTAAAGCAAAGTCAGAGCAAAAAATGAAAATAAGGAAAGAACAAGAGAGACTTGGCACAAAGTCATTGTAGTGGGTCGAATGGGGGCCCCTAAAAGATGTGTCCACGTCCAAATCCCTGGAGCCTGTGAATGTGACCTTATTGGGAAGAAGGGTCTTTGAAGATGCAATTAAGTTTAGAATCTCAATATGGAGAGATCACCCTGGATTACCCTGGTGGCCCCTAAATCCAGAGACAAGTGTTCTTATAAGAGGGAAGTGGAGAGATTAGACAGACAGTAGAGGAGGCAGACAGAAGCCTGCGGTAGGAAGGGAGGCACACATGGAGTCTTGCCAGGGCCTTGGGAGTGGGTGCAGCCCTGCCAGCCCCTGACTCACATCCTCACATTTCTGGCTTCTAGAGTGTGAGAGATTAAATTTCTGTTGTTGTTTGTATCCCCCCCCCAAAAAAAACAGAGCCAAGCAGAGGGAACAGTGGGTGTCAAACCCCCCAGAAAGGGGGAGAGGCCGTGGAGGAGCAGAAAAGCCCAGTGGCTGTAGGATTGGGGGTGATAGGTGGTGGTGTGGGGGGAGGGGGTCAGGGTCTGTGTAGTGTTTCCTTCCCCACACTCAGCCAGGCCCAAGGAGGCTGGGAACTGGTATCCCAGGGGTGCCAGGAGAGGAAGCCAGGTACAGACGTGTGGGGTGGCAGCCACAAACATGTGCCACATATTCAGAGTGTCTTGAGCTGGACCCCATGTCGGGGGTGGCTGCTTGGGCCACTTGTCCCTGGTTACTTCTGCCCCTCTCCCTGCTCAGGAAAGGAAATCAGAATTTAAGAGGGTGCCTTTGCATCTATAGTAATGTTCTTAAAATATATTATCTACAAGCTGTGGCGCGAAGTTGTCGCAGATCGTTTGCAACCTCACAAAACCATCTGCAGCCACAGCACTGGGCCCAGCACTGTGGCTGGGAAGCTGTGGGTGCTCAGAGGCAGGAGTGGAGATGGGGAGGGTCCAGGTCCCTGGAAATGGGAGAGGGGTCTTCATACCAGCTGTGCTAGGGCTCCCTTCATCTTTAGTGGCACTCAGATTCCCTGTGGGTGTCTGAAGATACCAGCTGTGCTAGGGCTCCCTTCATCTTTAGTGGCACTCAGATTCCCTGTGGGTGTCTGGGGCATCTGCCTGGATCCTCCAGGACTCTACGTAATGCAGCTGATGAAACCTGCTGCTGGCGGGTGTGGGCAGGGACAGAATCCACTGCTGAACAGAGTTGAGAGCATCTAGGTCGCCTTGTCAGTGCCCTTATCACAGCTTCCTGAGGAGGCAGAGCCCTTCTCTTTCCCAGTCTTTCCAGAGCCAAGGAAAGGGGCCCTTAGTGGGCTGTGTAGCCCAGGTTGAGGACAATTATGACCACTTGGTGTGCACGAGTGTGAGTATGTGTGCATGAGACTGCATTGTGTGAGTGTGCATGAGTGTGAGCACATGAGGAGTCTGAATGTGAGCACTGAGTGTACATGAGTGTGAGCACGAGGGGAATGTGAGTGTGAGCACTTGAGTGTGCATGAGTGTGAGCATGTGGTGAGCACGAGCTCATAAGTGTGCATGAGTGTGAGCACGTGCGAGCAAGTGTGAGAGTGCACAAGTGTGAGCATGTGATGGTGTGAGTGTGCACGAGTGCAAGCATGTGAGTGAGGGTGAGTGTGAGCTGATGAATGTGCATGAGCGTGAGCACATGCAAGCGAATGTGAGAGTGCACAAGTGTGCGCATGTGACTGGGTGTGTGTGAGTGCACAAGCGTGTGAGTGAGCTGATGAATGTGCATGAGCGTGAGCACATGCAAGTGAATGTGAGAGTGCACAAGTGTGCGCATGTGACTGGGTGTGTGTGAGTGCACAAGCGTGTGAGCATGTGTGTGAGTTGCATGAGTGTGAGCACATGAGGGAGTGTGTGAGTGTGAGTACATTAGTGTGAGCATGGGCCAGTGAGTGCTACGTGAGTGTGTGAGAGTGTGAACGTGTGTGAGCTTGTAAGTGTGACTGTGTGACAGTGTGTGTGAGTGTGAGAGTGTACCGCATGAGTGTGAATGAGTGTGTGAATGTGTGGGTGGGGCTCGGAGGGAGAATGAGGAGGGGTTCCCGGTGGGAGGCAGGTGCCAACCAGACACTCCAGGGTGAGAGGACGGCTGCCCATCAGGCTGCCACCACCGGCCTCTGGGGTCCTTCAACCTGTAGATCTTCTTCCCCTGGACCGACTATTGTCAGCTTCCCCAGGTACATGGCGCCTAGAAGGAGCTGAACTTGAGGCATGGTCTCTTCTGTCCCCGTAGTGTATCTCCAGCCGCCAGCAGAGCGTAGAGCTTGGCAACTGCTCCCAGCCTCATACCTGTAAAAGAACATCTCTGTCACTAATATGCAGAATGATTTAAGAAACTTTGGACCTTGGTCTGGCCAAAGTGCACACTTTCATTGGGAGCCCTCTTGTTAGTTGGGGCAATCACCACCAGCGTGGTGGTTGCCCGGCTGCTCAGAGCCTTCCCTCTGCACGGTGACTGACCCTGCTGTTTCTACACACTCGGGGTCCGGACAGGGGCAGCTGCCTCTTCTCTTGAATCACAGAGGAAACAACATTTACGAAGAGGACAGCATTGCTCCCTCTGCAGTAGACACGGAGGTTTTGTGCTCGGACAAAGAGCATTCCGCACAGAAGGACCCCCAGAGCTCAGGTGTTCTCTAAAGACAGAGAAGCGTGAGCTAGGGCACTCCTGTTTTAATGCATCCGATTGAGGGCTAGATTTCCCAAAGTGCTAGTCTTTGGCCTGTGCTTCTGGCCAACACATATCAAGCATGTCTAAGACCAGTCAGGGGCAGTCGCTGGACCCTGGCCCTGGGCTTGTGTCAATGAAGCAGTGGTCTGGAAGGAAGTATTTGGGAACGTGTGTTTAGGTGTGGCCCAATTCCCTTTCACTGCAAACTGCTCAAAAATTTATCCCTGGCAGTTCTGCATAAGTTGAGCTGGCTTTAGCAGACACCTGTCCTTTAAAGTGGGTATGTTCTTTCACAGACAGATGCATTTGAAGCATGGCCAAGCGCCCAGCACATGTGGGGTGACGTTGGTGCAACACAACCCCAGGACTTCCTGGGTGGGGGTGGGTGATGCTCATGGACGTTCACGGCCTCAGCCTTGGTGTAGCCTCTGTTACTTAAAACACAGATTGCCCATGGATAACGCAGGGAAGGAATGAGACCACCACATCATCTCCTGGATTTCCAGTTACTGGAGAGGGTTGTTTGGATGGCCCAGGGCCAGTCTCCTGCCAGGACCACGAGGCTCCTAAGGTAGAAGAGGCAGGGGACAGAGTGAGGCAGGACCAGCAGCTGCTCCATGCTGTGTATGGGGTGGACAGGGCAGGGTGGTGGACAATCAGGGTTTGTCATGGCCAAGCCATTCTGGCAGTGGGTATGGATGTGGGCTGTTCGTGTTGCTGTGGCCTGGCAGGGGCAAAACTGCCTGTCCTTGCCTGAGAACCCTCTGCAGCTTGGGCATCAGGACACATGCTTGTCCTGAAGCTTCGGCCTCAGGTCCTTGCACAGGGGTGAGGCTGATGTCCACACTTGTGCTGCAGCAAGAGGGTGCTGACAGTGAACCAAGCCTCCACCTATGGTGGGAGAAGTTCCAGCCCACAGGGCACCTGGAGAGGTCATCGTTCCCCCAGCTGCATGCTAAGTCCTGTGGACGCAGAACCTGGGGGCTTTACAGATGTTCTGGGGACAGCCCTCATGGGCTTTCTGTTGATCTGGATGTGGAAGAGCCCAGCTGCATCTGGGGACACATCAGAAGGTGGTGCTGGCTCTCTGTGGAGTGGAGTCCCCACTTGGACAGGACGTGAAGCCCCGGGGGAGCCAGGATGCCACCACATGTCTGGCGTGGGAAGCAGGAATTCCTAGACAGAACCTCAGGCTCCACCTCACTCTGCTCCTCTGGGGCAGAGACATTTCCTGCGTCTGCTCAACTCGCCCAGTGCCAGGTGTGCCTAGGAGCTGAGTGCAGAGTCACTGCACAAGCCCATGATGTAAGTAGCCGGGATGAGCGTGAGAGCATGTGACTCCCCGGCCAGCAAAGAGCACTCTGAACACGAAAGCAAAGCCCCCGCCACTCTCCCGGCCAGCCCGCACAGCTGCCAGCCACGGCTATCGAAGGGCAGTGATCTAGAACTCAGGGCAGGAGCTCCAGCTCCTCCCTCAGCAGCCCTTTGTCATGACTATGACCCTGAGAAAGGTCAAGTGATTATCATCAGTGCTTTGTCTAGCTAGGGGCTGAACAGCCCCAGAGTATCTTCAGCTTGGTGATTCGTGAAGGAGCAAGCTATTTCTGTTACTGTTTGCTGAACATGGAGTGAGGACAGGCCCAGCAGTTGATTCCATAAAGGAGAGTCTAGAGGAGGGACGCAGGCTGGACATATGGACGCAGGAGGATGAAGTGACATAGCTTCCACATGAGCCACTTGGCCATCCTGCCTGCAACACCCATCTGCTGCTTTTAAAGGGCAAATCTTAATCCACAATCCAGGGCAGGTACAGCACAGCATGTCCTTTTCTTTGAGACACATGCAATCACTAATGAGCCCTGTGGTGGTTAATTTTATGTGTTGACCTGAATGGGCCATGGTGTGCCTGGAAATTTGCTCACACATTATTTTGGGTGTGCCTGCGAGGGTGTTTCTGGATGAGGTTGACTTTTAAATCAGTGGATTGAGAAGGGCAGATTGCCCTCCTCAGTGAGGGTGGGCCCATACAATCTGTTGAATAGAACAGAAAGGCTGACCCTCCCCTGAGTAAGAAAGAATTCCTCTTGCTTAAGGCCTTCCAACTGGGACATCGGCCTTTTTCCTGCCTTGAACATGAACTGAAATGTTGGCTCTTCTGGTCTCAAGTCTTCTGGCTGTCAGACTGGATCTGCATCCTCAGCTCTCCTGGGTCTGCAGCTCACCACCTAACCCTGCAGAGCCTGGGACTTAGCCTCCATAATTGCATGAGCTAATTCCTTATAATAAATCTCTCTTTCTATGCATCCTCTTGATTCTCTTTTTCTGGAGAACGCTGGCTCCTGTGGTGGGAAATTTAGTTCAATCATTGTGGAGATTCTGTTGCTTTGCCCCCCATGGATTTGTCACCCCACTTCCCCTGGGTGATGGAGCCACAAAGGATTTCTCAAAGCCCATCTCTTCTGAGCAGTGAGAAACCCCGAAGTGGTTAACTTCCCCAGAACCCTAAAGTGAGAGGCATCCCTTCCTTGGGAAATTAACCCCAAATTGGGATTTTCTTCCTGCATTTATTCTCCAGCCCAGGAAGTTACAGGAAGAGACATAGGTGGGGCTATAGTTTAACAAAATAGGCTGGTAACTCTCAGTGAAACAAGCCAGATGACATTCCATAAGACAATTTAAGTGATCCACTAACAAAAGCTTGATCTTAGCAAACATTCCTTCTTACAGCGATTTCTCAGTATCTTTACATTTCAATCAGTAACTAGTATGTCCTTGAGGCAGAAACTTTGCTGTGCTACAAATCTTTATGTTACACCAGAGACTTTATAGCCGGAGGAAAATTTCCAGTCCTCTGCAAGGTCAATATTTGAAACTGCAAGGCTTTGGAAAACCAGGTCCTGTGAAGTACATTTGCTTTAAGAATCCTCTACAGATTCCACCCCCATGCCAGCTCAGTGCTAAGGTGTCAGAGGAGGTTTGCAGGACCAAACACCTGGGGAACTGCCTCCTGACTTTGGTCTTTATTGGTCCCTGTAGATATGCCCTTGTCCAGGTGGACATGGCCCTTTGAGGGGGGGTTCTCTGAAGCTTCCATCCCAAGCCCAGGTGTGTGATTCTTGGCTGGCACTAGAAGCCCCACCTCCTGGCTGCAGCCTGCCTGGAAGCATCACATGGCCAGGGGGACAGGACCACTCAGGAGTCTGCAGGTCTCCATGTCTTCCCCATGTGGGTCTCTCCCTTCCTTCTGATGGCCTCTGCTTCCTCACTTCCAAAGCCCTCACCTCTTCCCCATCCCTGAAGGACTCCTCCGTGAACCTAAGCACTCATATGATCCTGGCTGGCAGGTCCTCTTCACTTCTCTGTTTGGCCCTGAAGAGGCCTTTTGGGCAAGGGACACACACATTCTCAGAGGGCAAACAGTTATCTCCCAAACCTTGTCCTTCCACCAGATCTCTGGACTCCCGTGACACTGCTGAGATCAAAGAGCATTCCATAAAGGAGCACATTCACTCTCCACTTTCATTGGAAGTTCTGAATTAATGATTACCTATTTAAAAGGAGCTTTATCGGCCGGCCCGGTGGCACACTGGAGAGTGCGCCGCTTGGGAGCGTGGCGGTGCTCCCACCGAGGGTTCGGATCCCATGTGGAGACTGGTTCCCGCTCACTGGCTGAGCATGGTGCGGGCAGAACACCGAGGGTTGCGATCCCGTTACCAGTCAGTAAAAAAGACAAAAAGAAAAAAAAAGAAAAAAGGAGCTTTATCACTTCCAAGTTGACCTCAATTTGAATACAACCAACAAGAAAATGCCCAGGGATCCACTTGTTAAAAACAGGTGGGGATGGTGGAGAGTTGTCTTCACCAACCCAGAAGAGCAATGAAAGACCATTTCACTTTTTATTTTAGGTACTTTGGTTTGTTAGATACTAGTTTTTTTAAATTTAATTTAATTTAATTTTTTATTTTTATTTTTTAAAAATTTTATTTTGTCCATATACAATGAGGTTGATTATTGTGGCCCATTACCAAAACCCCCCTCCCTCCTCCCTCTCCCCCCTCCCACCCAACAGTGTCCCTTCTGTTTGCTTGTTGTATCTACTTCAAGGAGTTGTAGTTGTTAAGTCTGTTAAGTCTTCTTCCCCCCTCCCCCCCCGGAGTTTGTGTGTGTGTGTGTGTGTGTGT
>NW_007726982.1:19281-24339 GCF_000696425.1 Galeopterus variegatus | reverse complement strand
TCCTTTGTTTAGATAGACCACATTTTCTGTATCCACTCATCTGATGATTGACATTTGGGCTGGTTCCATCTCTTGGCTATTGTAAAGAGTGCTGTGATGAACATTGGGGAACACGTATACTTTCGACTTGATGATTTCCTTTCCTCTGGGTATATTCCCAGCAGTGGGATAGCTGGGTCATATGGTAGATCTATCTGCAACTGTTTGAGGAACCTCCATACCATTTTCCATAGAGGCTGCACCATTTTGCAGTCCCACCAACAATGTATGAGAGTTCCTTTTTCTCCGCATCCTCGCCAGCATTTATCGTACAAAAGATACTAGTTTTTTAATTATAAGAAGCCATATTATTTCACAGTAAAAACTAAACACAGGTTAATATGGTTTACAATTAGTATATAATGAGAATTTATAGGGAAATGAATGTCTCAAATCTGCTTAGAAACAGCGTGTGCTCTTAAACATGGTATGTACCTCCCTTGTAATTCTAATTGTACTAAGATTTGTCTCCTAAATATTTTTTCTCCTAAGGATTATAAGGATATTTTTAACCAAATCCAGCCTGCACAAGCACACATTTCGAAGTAGCAGAGTCCAAATTAATGACAGTTTCCTACAATTAAGGTGGTTTTCAGTCAACCAAAAAGTCACCATTTACTGGCCATTTTCTGTGTGTTACAGTCTTGCAGGGGGACAAGAGGGGGCTGCTTTCTGCTGAGTAAACGGTGTAATAGAAGTAAAATGCTTCAGAGCACAAACGTTTATTTTCCCTGAGGCTTATAATATCCTGTTCTGTGTCTACACAGAAAACACACACACACACACGCACACACATTTTTGTCTTTTGATTTATAATTCATATGCTTGGTACAGCAGGTCTACTTATGATCACAATTGTTAATGCTTTCTCTTTGTAAGACAGGGTTTGTACTAAGTCAATATTTTAATGTTGACAGTTGGTGCTTGCTCGACATAATTTGTATATTATTTTCTTTAGAAACTTGAAAAGAAAAGAAAGCACCCACCTGCCCCTGAAATAAAGTTGTAGGGTAAGAAGATAACCACCACATTCAACATTCAGGACCCGTTTATCTTATGATTTTTAAGAAATATTAGAAATATTCACAGTGGCAAGATATCACTAGAGCAGTCTACAAGATAAATTAGAAACAATGGTATCTTGCTTTTGATTTATTACACAGAAAATGTAAATGCACTCCTATGAATATTACTCAATGAATGAAAAATGCCAAGGATAGTTTATTGTGATTATTCTAGGCTAAAAATCCTGTCTGGTCATTCTATCGATAGACAATTGCTAGGAACTTTAATCTATGTGACATTCTTCTCTTGGAAGATGCTGGAAATCTTATTCTCTCCCACTGGCAGAGAAGTGGGAGGAAGGGTTTGTACTGGTGTGTCTGATGCCGGCGGGAGGGCTGAGATTCCTGGCTGAATGGTTTTGTTAGGCACGTGATTGGTGATGTTGTGCAGGTTATAATAACATGTCAGATGCCTCCCAGAGTGCAATCATAATCAATGCTGGTTTACTCTGTGTCATATGTTTAGTTATAATGCTATTATTAGACACACCTAGGTTTTCCCCATAGCTGGACTGGTGCCCCTCTGTGCCCTGGACTGTCTGACATGAGGATGAGGACTCCAGGACCTTCCTGCGCAGCTGCGTCTACTCCATCCAACAATTATCCTGAAGATAAGCCAACCAGAGCTGATGTACTCTGCACAAGAATAAAGACTAAAAAACATCAGGACTTGGGTGCCCCATTTTTGCCATGTGTCATGTACTCTCTGACCGCCCATGCAGCAAAGGGCCATCCTGGCCACAAGCCACCAAGGCTGCTTTTGGAGTGCCACAAGCTAGGTATAGCCACAGCCCTGCTCCCGGGCATTCCCAGAATTGGCGGGCAGGAGAAGCCAGAAAAAAATGTTTAAAAATCCTGGCAACACTGGTCTGATGTCACAGCTGCTAAATAAGGAACAGAAACAGATGCATCGAGGACATGTGAGTACACTTTAACTGAGTGCCTAAAATGTGCTGGGCCTGTTTAAAAATGTTCCAGTGTAATTGGGTCCTTACTCGCTCTTCTGAGAGGTAGTTTTTTCATCAATTCCAGTTGTAAAACGTCATCCCGGCTGCTCCTCCTCCCAGGATCCCACCAGCAGAGCAAAGGCTGCCAAAGTCAGCGGGAAGGTAGCGATCTGGGAGGAGGTACGTGAAGAAAAATAGCCTTCCATGCACAGAGGCGGCTGTCTCCATCATTCTAAATTCCTGTGTCCCCAAAGCCTTGACTTTGCCTTGTCGGGGAGACAGAGGTCTCTGGGATCCTGATGACTCTCTGCCAACAAGGCTCATCTTTGCGGAAAATATAATACATGCTCCTCCTTGTGCCAGGCGCCCAGGAGAGGAAATACTGTTCTGAGCAACGGAGCAACTCTTAAGGAGCCAGGTCCCTGGTTAAGAAACAGAACTAAAGCATGAGAAATGATTAAGGGCCGCTCAGTGCTGATCTGGGTGACAGTTTCTTTAGAGCAAGGTTTCTCAACATTTTGACGATGACTATTGTCATTTTGGACCAGGTAATTCTCTGTCGTGGGGGTTGTCCTGAAAAGCATAGAATATTCAGCAGCAGCCCTGGCCTCCTGCTCAATGCCAGTAGCACCCTCTCTCCACTAGTGATGGCAAACATCTCTCTGGACTTTTCCGTATATCCCCTGGGTGGGGCAAAACCACCCCCAGGAAAGCACCACAGCTGTAACTTATGGACCAGGAGGAAAACCCTCAAGCACTCGGTTGGTACTAAGCCCCTCCCTTTGGTTTGTTCTCTCAGTTTCTGGCACAAGCCAGTCTCTTTCTCTCTCAGGGTGGATTTTTTTCCAGAATTATGACTTTGTCATTTTTCTAAACCTCCACTCACCCACCTTAGGATGAAAGGGAACGGCCCACAATCGCAGCTCCTGCTGGTAGCTCGAGTAGGGTTCCGTGTGCATTGCTGGGGATGGGTTCCGCGAGATGGCAGCCCTATCTGGCCTCTTCAGATGACATGAGCCCAGCCTGGCCTTCTACAGAATGGCCCGAAAACTGCCCAGTAATTCACACAACGGGGAATCAGTGCCCAGCAGGTAGTGTCATTACCGTGAAACCTGTGGATGTGCTAAGTCCCACTGCAGGCTGCCCAGCCTGGCCTTCTACAGAATGGCCCGAAAACTGCCCAGTAATTCACACAACGGGGAATCGGTGCCCAGCAGGTAGTGTCATTACCGTGAAACCTGTGGATGTGCTAAGTCCCACTGCAGGCTCTGGGCAGCCAGGTTGTCCTGGACTTCGTCTTCCTTTTCTTTTTGAGGCTGAGGTTGTTGGTGAATTCTGGAGACAAGACCTAAGAAGAGAGATTGAGCACCTCTGAGCATGGCTGCTCCACCCTCTCCTTTGTTTCAAGTACGATTTCATTACATTCTCCATTTAGTCAATTTTATGGGCACAGAGGAAATGACCTCCTTTCGTACAGCCTCATTCGGAAGGTATGTTTTGTTTCCAGGAGTAGGGGAATTTTGATTCACTTAGAGCTTTTAACTTCACAATGGCAATGGAGTACAGCTTGGTCCTTCAAGATTCCAAACGGTCCTTCAGAAGCATAATATTTAGTGTTTCTATCAGTTTCTTAATATTATAAGACTTGGAGTGCCTTTCAAGGTCTTACTGATTACTAAACCTGCACGCAGCACAGGCCACCTGTGTGGCACGTCAGTGACGGACCTGTGGCCTCTGCTGGGCTGGGTCCCCTGCTTTTCCTTCTCAGCTGCTTTAGGAGGCCTCGATAAAATGCAGAGAAGCAGCAAGATTGAGCCCCGATCCTACACGCAGACAGCATCCCGTCAAACAGCGTGGAGACAGCAGCCTGTGAAAATGAACCAAGAAAGATAAATAAGGACACGAATCTCCTCAAGGAATAAAGAAAACTTTGACATTTTAGAGCCAATATGGTATCAGAAATAGATTTTTTATCTCTGTTTTTCATTTACCCTTCAGTCTATAGATCACAATTCAGTAAAGTAAATAAAAGGACTGATGTTACTGGCTATATATTTTACACATGACGGAGACATCACAGTAAAGCCTTCTCTTATATGTCTGTAAATAAAAGAACACTATTACAGAGGTAATCAAAGAAATAAGAAATAGCATCACCATTGAGGAAACAGACTGCTACTCTGAGCATTTTCTCAGGGAAGGCACAGATACCAGGCTAGGATGCATTCTTATTTTTTCTCCCTGGTCTGTTATGTCTCTTGCTGACATAAATAGAAACCCAGTGCTTCTGTGTCCGTGGGACCCAGCGCGGCACAAATCACAGAGCACAGCACGGTTTCTACTCTGCTTTTGCATAATAAAAATGACAACTTCCAGGACTCCTAGCCAGACCCTTCTCGTCTGCTTGTGAAGAGCCCAGGGACTGTGGTGGCCAGCATTTGAGGGGAAAACACTTCAGGACCACAACTCGGAGGAGGTGGATGGAGACAAAGGTGGGCACGAGTGGGACTGACCTGCTTGCTGAGATGAACCTGTATTGGACGCATCTCAGCAAGAGGCACCTGCTGGACGTCACAGCCAGTGTGGCTGCTGCGTCGCTGCCTCCAGGGCCGTCCTCGAGTGCTAGTGCTTGAGTCTCCTCCCTGCCCTTGATGGCCTGGACACATCTGAAGTTGCACCAAATTAATCTTCCTGGTGTGGTCTGAAAGGATATATTTCTGTATGGCATTGGTCCTTATTTCTGTAATCCCTTTGTGGGATTAAGTTCTAGAGACTCAGCATCTGGTGTATGAATCTCGTAGCCTCTCGTGGGAAGAGCCATGACTATAAATAAGCCTCGGGAAGATGCTGACAGCCTCGCTCCTGCAGCAAGAGGTGGAGGTGCTAGGTGTTTGGGGCTCGGCTTTCCTTTTTTCTGAAATATAGACTGGATTTTCTTTGGATACTGGAATCCAGCCTCTGACAAAGTGGGATTCAGGTGGCAGAATGGAGATGCTGTCAGTCTGGTG
>NW_007726982.1:14968-18554 GCF_000696425.1 Galeopterus variegatus | reverse complement strand
TTTTTTGCAGCTTTCTTACATCTCAGTATGTTTTGCAGAAGTAAAGGATGGTGTAATTTATACAGTTGAACGTGTGCTTTGTCCAATGACATAGTAATTAGACATTCTTTCAGCAGACACATTAAATATATACTTACGCATTAAAGCTCTGCATCTCAGACCAGCTCTTTTGATTTATTCTTTACGCTTGGGTCTTTTCCTGTTGATAGCCACAGAAAACTAAGTTTCCATGCCAAAAAGTAAAAGTATCAGGAAAGAAGAAATGGCTTCCATATGTTAACTAAGTCAAGTTCGGGGTGGGGGTTGGGGGACACACACACATACACACACATACACACACACATACAGAGGTCCACGTAGACACACACACTTAGCCCACCCTTGAGAACAGGCTGGGGCTTGGTTTTCTTCTCCTTACCTTAGCACATATTAATTATGCAGTGATCAAAATAATTTCGCATGCATAATGCTGACCTCTTTCACTAGAGGGCAACAAAACCCCAGCTTAAGGAGCCTCCACCTTCCCCTTCCAGTGACAGGAAGCGTTTAATAAGATGCCACATGGATTTTATAATGAATACCCTATTAATTTTACATAAGTGCAAAGTTACTTTTGAAAATCCAGTTATGCTTCTGAATATACATGATTCGGCCTTCTCAGCACATGGGAAAGAGCTGTTTCCTTGTTCTTGCTGCTGTCCCAGCAGGGCATGGCTGTGTTTTCATTTGGGGGTGCACTCTTATAACCCACCCCATGGGCCACCTGTTCCAGACTGGAATGTCACTTTTGATACCAAAAATATATGCACTTATTTGAGGATCACAAAAGCTATTCAACAGCAACCCAATGAGCATCTCTCAGTCCCTGGACAAAGCTTTCTTACCGAGCACTGCCCGGCTGTCTGATACCTTCTTCCAGCCCTCTTGCCTTGGGAGGGATTTTGGGGTAGCAGCTGCAGGTTTCCAGAGATCATCCCTAGGGTCTCTTTCAGAACACTTGGAGATTAATCGCTGGGAGTAGAGTTGATTTGCACCTCTGGTCAAGAATGTTCATGACAATTGATTCCCCACCAGAACTTGTATTAGCTGTACTAATTTAATTTTTATTTATTTATTTATTTTTGTCTTTTTTTTTCCGTGTCCGGCAACGGATCGCAACCCTCAGTGTTGCCCCCGTACCGGACCGGGGACCGGCAACGGGATTGCAACCCTCAGCGTTGCTCCCGCGCCTCGCTCAGCCAGTGAGCGGGAACCGGTCCATATATGGGATCCGAACCCTCGGGTGGGAGTGCCGCTGCGCTTCCCAAGCAGCGCACTACCCAGTGCACCACCGGGCCGGCCCCCTAATTTAATTTTTAAAAGTTCACTTGATTTAGCAAAAGAGGCTCCTGGACTTTCTTTCCANGGATTTTGGGGTAGCAGCTGCAGGTTTCCAGAGATCATCCCTAGGGTCTCTTTCAGAACACATGGAGATTAATTGCTGGGAGTAGAGTTGATTTGCACCTCTGGTCAAGAATGTTCATGACAATTGATTCACCACCAGAACTTGTATTAGCTGTACTAATTTAATTTTTAAAAGTTCACTTGATTTAGCAAAAGAGGCTCCTGGACTTTCTTTCCAGCTCATAAGTAGGAGTATCTACTGCCGCCATGCTCTGCCGAGGAGGGAGAATCATTAAAAACCCAAGAAATCGATTACACAGATTCAGCCAATTGAAAACTAATTACATAAATCTGTCTTTTATTTCTAAATATGTTCAACATATTAGAGGTTATTAAAGAAATGAAACAAAGCCTTGTGTTTCAAGGGTCTTTGTACCAATTGTTACATATGCAAAGAGCACTTTGAATTGCTTCCGTGAGAAGCATTTCAGGCCAAGAGGAATAATGAGGGACCGATTTTCCTTTGGAGGAGAAGCATGACATTCTGCAAACCCCCTTACTCAGCATTTAGAGTTTTGCTTCCAGAAATAGCCATGCCCTTTTCTTTGAAGTGAGTTCTTTGAAATAGGTGCTCAGCTCTGTAGAGTGGCTTTATTTCCTTGGAGAGGAGGATGGATGAGCGTGTGTTGGAGGCAGGGGTAAAGACACACAAATGCACTTCTTTATTTTGCAGTTGACTGCCTGTGGGAGAAGGGGGCCACAGAATGTGTGGGAGATCTCTGCAGAGCATCCAGGGGTGTTTTCAGTGAGAACATGTGTCCTTATGTCTGCAGTCCTTAACCGATGGACTCCCAGGGCTGAAAAGTCTCCCGAAGCCCCCTGGGTGCCTTTACTCTGCACCCTTCACTTTTCATAGGAAACGACCACTGTGGTCTGGCCTCAAATATGAGTTGTGTTGGCGTGAGACCTCCTCTTGAATCTGCTGGGCAATGGCATGGCCCTTTTGTGCTGGAGTATTTAAGAATGTCCTTTGAAATGCAACTCATTATACAAAAGCAGAACTAAATAAAAAATGCTCCAGAGAGGGAACAGATTGTTAGCTATAGATTAGAAGTGCAGCCTAATCCTTCACAAACATTAAATATTTAACATAATCGCACCACAGGTTCCAAGAAGACATTGGCATTGTTTAATTAGACTTAATTAAACATCGGAAAAATATAATACTAATTCGGGTCAAGTTTTTTGATCAATTACAACACCTCCCGCTTTGAGGTCCCTGTCTTTTAGCTGTATTGCACCTTACTTACCCTCTTATTAACCGGAAAATGATGGTGGGTAAGACTAAAAAGCCAACACTTGAAAAGAGTGAAAAGAATGGAGAGTCTGTCTGTGAGAAACAGGGCAATTCTAATGGACTAAGGGAAAATATTTTTGCAGTAAGGAGATTGCATGACCACTTCTAACATCTATATGGTGGGCATGGGACTTCTGTCTGTCTCTCATCTCTTTATTGATCTGAGATCTTTTAATTGGGAATGAGTATGCTGCAACTTTAATCTGGTTACCATTCATATATACATATACATATATGTGTGTGTACACACATGCAAATACACATATGGAAAGGAGAGCGTTCAAACTCTACCATTCCTCACTGGAAAGCTAACAGAACATGTGACAAATCATACTTTGAACATGTGCTTCCAATGCTAACTCTAAGAGCTGTTGTGCAGCAAGCATATTGCTACACATTAGAAAATTTGAACATTTAGTATTTACTGTTGAAATAATAATCTTTTGTTTTAAGGCTGCTCTAGAAAGAAGGAAAGAGAGAAAGGAAGATAGAAAGAAGAAAAGAAAGAAAGGAAGGAAGGAAGGAAAGAAAGAAAGAAAGAAAGAAAGAAAGAAAGAAAGAAAGAAAGAAAGAAAGAAAAAACCACAATAATACACTGAACTTTCATAAGGAGAGACAAAACCTAAGGATACCAGAGATGGAAAAAGGGAGGGAAGGGGGTTGGGGAGCGATAGGTTGGGTAAAGGGCATAAAGAGAAATTATGTATTGTCATAATGAATATGCTAAATATGCTAATAATAAAAAATAAAAAATAATAATACTCTTTTGTGATACTAGTTCTGGGGTCTGTGAAATTGTCATTTCAATTTCCTGCTTGCTGTATCTCTAAAATGAAAAACACAGAA
>NW_007726982.1:12945-14650 GCF_000696425.1 Galeopterus variegatus | reverse complement strand
GAAAGGGAGGGAAGGGGGTTGGGGAGCGATAGGTTGGGTAAAGGGCATAAAGAGAAATTATGTATTGTCATAATGAATATGCTAAATATGTTAATAATAAAAAATAAAAAATAATAATACTCTTTTGTGATACTAGTTCGGGAGTCTGTGAAATTGTCATTTCAATTTCCTGCTTGCTGTATCTCTAAAATGAAAAACACAGAACTTCAGATGACACCAGGAAGCCACGAGAAACACAATATTTAATGTCATTGGTATTTTTGTTTAACTTTTGCTGCCACATGTAATATTGTAAATGCATTCTTCTCATGTGAATATATCGTGGCTACAAGAATGATGGCTGCTGTGTCCACAGCAACAATGCAGCGCTTGCAATACGTAACAAGAGCCTTCAGGATTCGTAACACCATCAGTGAGGGAATTCAACTCTGAGAAATTTATCCTAAAGAGATAATCATGGACATACCCAGAGGTTTAACTAGACAGATGTTCACTGCAGTGTTGTTTAAAATAATGAAAAATTAGAAACAATATAAATGCTTCGACTGTACTCAAAAGGAACCTTTAAAAATTACATTGTAGACTATTAGTGTCATTAAACACATAGGGAAAGTTTTAAGTGAAACCAGCAATGGAGTTGCCACGTAGCTTTCAGGCATCTGGATGCCCTGTCTGATTTTGGAATCCTGAGTAGGTGGAAGGCAGGAGTCTCAGCCCTACAGAGGGAGGTGAGGCCAGAGTGGGGAAGAGAATCTGCGTCACCGCCTGGCTAAAAGAGTCTGGGTCCAGAGCTGGAGGAAAGCCAGCGAGATGCTTCTGCAGCATGTGGACTCCTGAGGGAGTGAAGGAAGAAGGCACAGGGTCAGTCGGAGGCTATTTGTCACAGCTGTGGTCTGCGTGGAAGTCCACTGTAAAGGACCGCTGTCTAGTGGTGGGGTGGGATCCCCTGGTGGTGAGTGTCCTGTGGGGCAGTCCTGGTGGTGAGAAAAGAGGCAAATGTCCAGAGGTCTTGCAGGTTGTGCTGGTAGGAGGACTTTGACTGTGTAAGTGTGTTTGTCCAGCCTCCTGGTTGAGTCTATGAGCCGATGAGTTGCCCTTCCAAGAAGACACTAGTACTCTTTTCTACGGCTGGTGAAACAAATCATCTATCATAACTTAGTGCCTTGAAACAACATGAATGGATTATCTTGCAGTTCTGGAGGCCAGAAGCCCCAAATGCATCTTACGGGGCTAAAGTCTAGGTGTCTGAAGGTCTGGTTCCTTCTGGAGGTTCCAGAGCTTGCTCATGGGCCGGCGCTTCTCCTAACTCTGCTTCTGTTTTCTGATTCTGACTCCCTGGCCTCCCTGTTATAAGGACAATTCAGATTACGCTAGGCCTGTGATTATCCAGGATAACCTCCCCATCTCAAGATCATTGACTTAATCATACCCGAATCTCTTACCATGTTCACAGGTTCTAAGATTAGGTCATGGACATCACTGGGGAGCAAGTGTTTTGTTGACCACCATGACTTCTCTGCTTGAGTTAACCAAAAGTTGTGTTTGTTTTTGTAACCAAGTGTCCTGAATAACAGCAGGCTGCTGTATCTGCAGCGATCCCCTTTGGTGAAGCTGGGGGAGGGGACTCATGCTCTACACGTATGTTGGTGCACATACACACATACATGTGTACGTCAAAAAGTTCATGGAAAATGGAATTAAAAGA
>NW_007726982.1:9989-12610 GCF_000696425.1 Galeopterus variegatus | reverse complement strand
TGCAGCGATCCCCTTTGGTGAAGCTGGGGGAGGGGACTCATGCTCTACACGTATGTTGGTGCACATACACACATACATGTGTACGTCAAAAAGTTCATGGAAAATGGAATTAAAAGATGTACTAGTCTTTACTAAACTTTTTGAAGACCCCTTATACTAACACAGAGAAAAGGACTGAAAGGGTATATGCCTTGTGTTAATGAGGTTATTTCTGGGTGGTGAGATTGCAAGTGACATAATTTTCTTATATATGTTTACCTCTGCTTTCCACATTTCTTACTTTTGAATTGCTTTTTCAATATGGATTACTTTTGTCATGACTTTAAAACTCCCATCCACCATGATGCCTAGTACAAGTATAGGACTAACCTGCTAGTTTTCTACAGGAAACCAACCCATTTGGAAATAAATGCAACATTTGTCTTTGGCAAATGATGTAGAACTTCAAACTTAATAAATTACTAAAAGCCAAAACATCCTTCTGTCCAAAATCTTACTAAGATAATTTTTCCTACACTAGCAATGCCAGGAAGTTATTTGCAAAAACCACAGATTATCTCTAAAAACTAAGAGGGTTATTTTTTTGAAACTTAAACTTTCTCTAATAGGGACTTCCAACTCAATTGTACATCAGAATCTCTTAGCTGACCATTAAAAGAAATGCAGAGTCTCAGGCCCTTCGTGCTCCACTGACTCTGAGAAAGAGGCCTGGACATCATGTTTTAAAAACATTTCCAACATGATTTTGACATCTTGGGATTTGCCTTTGGACTGGTGTTTGGAAACGGCTGCTCTCATCTGTAGGTAAAATACTTCTCTTTGTTACTGGGCACCTGCCCAGCTGAGCCACGTCTGCCACACACTAAGGGGCTGGCCAAAAAAAATGGTGCCTGTGGATGGGCATTGATTCTGGGAAACATTCACAAATGTGGTTTCTGCTGGAGAGCCTCCCCTCACTCACTTTACCTGACTGTCCCCACTCCCAGACATGGGTCTCAGGAAAGGCTTCTTAACAGCAGAACAAGAAAGGGTCTATAGTTGAGTACTGAGGTTCAAACCAGACATTGCTCACAGGATGCCCAGGCAATCCTTCTTGAATCCATGAATTGGGGTTGACCAACAGGCACAGAAAAATGTGTGACCAATGGTCAAAACTAGTTTTCCCCATTTACTTGGACCAGACAAAACTCTCTACACTTGGGGATGGGAGACAATCTAAGAGGAAAGCAACATAGATGCTGCACAAAAGTGGTCCTACACCTTACACCCTGTGCTGGACCTTGACGGAGCGCTCAGAGCCTTCACAGTTGAGAGTGGAAGGCAGTTTCCAGCTTCTCACCTGGAGCCCTGGGAAGCAGCCAGGTCCCATCAAAGCCACTCTTGGCTGCAGTGGGTGTTAAGGTAGAGAGATGTGGAGCAGCCACCTGAATTCCCTTCAGTCCCAGAGTCAGGTGGAAGAAAGCACAGACTGTGCGGGGGAGCCCATGCCACTACTAACAGAAGTGCAAAAGTAACGGAGACAGAGTGGCCAGGTGGTGAGGACGAGGTGGACAATGAGAGGAAGGGGCTGCCCACGCTCCCCTGGGTGAATGCCAGCAGACATGACCAGAGACCAGCAGGGACATGAACGTCCTCTTGTTCTGATGCAGAAGACGCCAGTCACTTCTGCCTGGCTGTACGTGCCCATTATGGCTGTGACATTCAGTGCCCTAAAAACTAGACTCAGCTCCAGGTTAAAGAGGGAAGAAGAACACTGCACTGCTTGAGAAAATCCTGTGTGGCAGAGCCCATGGGGGAATGAGGTGTCCATGTAGTTAGAATTTAAGTTTTCCAGGGGGTTTCAGTGCATGGGGAAAGCAGTTATTGTCATCTGGGCTTCTGTTAACATGTAATTTATTAAAATTACAGATAATAAGCCAAGTCTTCTGCTATTTAGTAATTCAAATTAACTTGCACATTTTGGATACTTTCAACATTAAACAAAACACTAATGCAAATTTTCTGAAACTTACCAGGGCTGCCGTCTAGCCTAGCTCAGGGTACTATCTTCGGGACTTGGTTCATTTTCCTCTTCCTGCCTTGTTCCTGGGGTTGCGGCCCCACTTGCCCACAGAGCAGGTAGAGGAGCCATCTCAGGGTGGCCAGGGGTCTACGGTCTGCACTGTCAGACACAAGATCAATGGATGAAGGATCACTATTCCTCCCAGAGGGACTGTAGCCCAACCTGACCTTTGCTGGGCTGTCTTGTCACTCCAGGGGGACTTTTCAGTCCTCTCTTCGCTGGAGCATCACATGGGGCTAGTCAACATTTTCCTTTCTTACTACACCATGTTTCCTCTAAGAATCACTGTTTTCCAGTTTTGTTTTGACAGCTTTACATGGCTTTACAGAGCTCTGTATCCCTACATCCATCAGTCCAGTCTCTTAGGTCTAACTCTTTTTTTTTTTTCCTTTTTGTCTTTTTTCGTGACCGGTAATGGATCACAACCCTCAGTGTCATGTCCGTACCGGACCAGGACCAGCAATGGGATCGCAATCCTCAGTGTTGCACCCGCACCTCGCTCAGCCAGTGAGCGGCCGGTCTGTATGTGGGATCCGAACCCTTGGCGGGAGCGCCGCCG
>NW_007726982.1:7825-9082 GCF_000696425.1 Galeopterus variegatus | reverse complement strand
GTCTAACTCTTTTTTTTTTTTTCCTTTTTGTCTTTTTTCGTGACCGGTAACGGATCACAACCCTCAGTGTCACGTCCGTACCGGACCGGGACCGGCAATGGAATCGCAATCCTCGGTGTTGCACCCGCACCTCGCTCAGCCAGTGAGCGGCCGGTCTGTACATGGGATCCGAACCCTTGGCGGGAGCGCCGCCGCACTCCCAAGCGGTGCACTGTAGCAGTGCGCCACCGGGCTGGCCCTCTAACTCTTAAATGTGATGTTATTGAGTCTCTCCTCTATTTTCTGGGACCCACCAACCACTCAGATCACCAGTTGTGATGCAAATTATGGAAAATTGAAGTTCCCTTTCTTATGTGACTGAGTTGGGATGTTGTGATGAATACCCCTTATGATGTTACATGGGTATTTTACATACAGTATCCCTAACTCTCATGTCAACCCTACCAACTGGGTATGCACACATTTTGGGTGTATACATTCCATAGATGATGGAACTAAGGCCATCCAGCCTGTGAGTGGTGAATTCAAGACTGGAGCCCAAGTCCCTTCTTGGGGCTTGGCTATCTCACTTTCATCCCTCCCTCACCCTTGAAACATTGCATCCAGAAGCCAAATCTGTCCACTTGCCCCTGAGCTGCCACACATGTGTGCTTCCTCCCCTTCCCATCTCCCACCATTTCATGGCTTCTTTTGACTGCCTATAGTAAAATGCAAGAAGAGAAAAATGAATTAAAGATGAAATTTATATTTAAAAGGGAAACAGAACTTAAAGATTTGGAAAATTCTCAGTTTGGCCAGGTTGTAAAAGCATGTTCAGGAGAGGACACTAAAATTGTGGCCAAGTGACATTTTGACAAAAGGATTAGTATAGGTAGAAGGAAGCCAGATGCTATCCATCAAGACATTGGAAGAATGACCTGTTCAGTATTTCAGAGATCTTTGAGGCTGCCACTCCCATCACAGACCCAGAGCCTAGGTCTTTGAGGGCAGAACTGTATCAAGGAAGGCGTTCAGGAGCCCATGGCACCTGGAGGCTCACTGTCTAGGGCTATCTCACATTTTTGCTCACTAACACAGCACTCCTTGGCCATCCCAGGTACAGCTCAGGCCACCACTCTGGAGGGTACAAGCAGTAAATCTTGGGGGTGTCCATGTGGTGCTAACTTTGTAGGTGTGCTGAGTGCAGGAACTCTGTGGCCTGGCCACATCCACCTAGATTTCAAAGGATGCATCAGAGAGCCTTGGGGCTCAGGCGGA
>NW_007726982.1:5521-7803 GCF_000696425.1 Galeopterus variegatus | reverse complement strand
ATGACCTGTTCAGTATTTCAGAGATCTTTGAGGCTGCCACTCCCATCACAGACCCAGAGCCGAGGTCTTTGAGGGCAGAACTGTATCAAGGAAGGCGTTCAGGAGCCCATGGCACCTGGAGGCTCACTGTCAAGGGCTATCTCACGTTTTTGCTCACTAACACAGCACTCCTTGGCCATCCCAGGTACAGCTCAGGCCACCATTCTGGAGGGTACAGGCAGTAAATCTTGGGGGTGTCCATGTGGTGCTAACTTTGTAGGTGTGCTGAGTGCAGGAACTCTGTGGCCTGGCCACATCCACCTAGATTTCAAAGGATGCATCAGAGAGCCTTGGGGCTCAGGCGGAGAACTGCCACAATGGCAGGGCCATCACAGAGAGCCCCCATAGGGCAATGCTCAGTGGAGTCATGGAAGCAGGCTGCCCCCGAGACCCCAGGCCCATGAGCCACCAGTGTGCAACACCAGCCTGAGAGAGCCACAGGGTGAGACTCCAGCCTGTGAGAGCTATGACGTGGGCTGCACCAGGAGAGCCATGGGGTGGGGCCACCAGGAGCCTTGGGGGCCAAATCCCCGGCCCCAGTGTGTCAAGGAGGTGGGACATGAAGTCAAAGATTATTTTCAAGCCTCAGTTTTAATGTTTGCCTTGTTTGGTGTTGGATTTACTTGTGGCCTTCTTTCTTTCTTCTTGCCTTTTTCTCCTTTTTAAAACAGTAATATCTGTCCTATCCCTGTTCCACCTTTGTATTTTGTAAGAACGTAACTTCTTGAATTACACACCTTCACAGTTGGAGGGAGATTTGCCTCAGGATGAATCATATCTTGAGTCTCATCCATATCTGATTCAGATGAGACTCTGAACTTTATCTAGACTTTTAAATTGGTGCTGGAATGAGTTAAGACTTTTGGGGCTATTGGGATGGAGTGAATGTATCTTGCATGTGAGAAGGACAAGAATTTGGGGGGCCAGAGGCAGAATACTATGGTCTGAATGTGTTCCCTGAAATTCATGTGCTGAAACTTAGTCATCAATGTGATAGTGTTAAGAGGTCAGGCCTTTAGGAGGTGGTTGTGTCATGAGGCTGGAGCCCTCATGGGTGGTATTGGGCCCTTATAAAAAAATTGTAGAGAGTAGGCTCTTTTTTTCTTTTTCAGCTTTTGTGCCATGTGTGGACACAGCATTCCCCCTCCACAAGAAGCAATATTAAAGCACCATCTCAAAAGCAGAAAACCAGCCCTCACCAGACACCGAAACTGCCAGCTCCTTAACCTTGAACTTCCACCCTCCAGAACAGTAAAAATTAAATTTCTATTTTTTAATAAATTACCCAGTCTCAGGTTTTTGTTACAGCAGCACGAATGTACTAAGATAGCACCCTTCAGCAAGACACTGGCCTCTTTGCCAAAAAACGCCACCATCTTTCCCTTCTACCTCCCTCAAAGTTTTGAGGCTATATTAATGTGAAACACACAAACAAAAACTTTGAGATTATTTAAAGATTTCTCCAAGATGTCATTGAAAAACGCTGAAGCAATGCTCTTTTAGATAAATTCCTTATGGTTCGATTCAAAGATCCACATTTTTCTTTTTTTCATAGTTTACTGTTCCCCAAATTAGGCTGTGTCATAAAAATAAAAGGTGTGTCTCACCCCTGCCCCAAGTTATTTTGAATTTAAAGTGTGTATTTTGCAATTAGAGGTGTTAAAGAGTTGAGGAATTATGGAACCACTTTTTTTTTAAAAACTTCAATGATTTAACAAAATAGCTAAAAACATTTTCATAATGACTTTAGGCTGGTGAGCGTGTTACACACACACTGCCATTTGTAATTACCCAAATTAGCACTTGGAGTGAAATGAGGATTACATAACCCTGGGAATTTCACACTTTCCCACTAGACCAGGAATTCCCATTAGCCAATCTGTAAAAGAGTGGTGTCCCCGGGACAGGTGGCCCAGGTCTGCTGCCAAGGCTGGGGCTCAGCCACCTTGTCTGCAAGAACCACACATGGCCCTGGGCTTACAGAACGCCATTAGCTATTTCATTTTTTCCTGAATTTTAGTCTCCATCACAATTCTCTGTGTGGTTTGTTCAAGCGCTTGCATCCATCTCTCAAATAAATTGCTTCGGCTTTTCTGGAAGTGCAGATATTAGCAGCAATTGTGTAAAATAGCTTGATCACAAGAACAAGGAGGTCGTTGAAAGGGAAACTCTCTGGGAAGACTTTTTTTTTTTTGTCTTTTTTCGTGACCGGCAACGGATCGCAACCCTCAGTGTCGCCCCCG
>NW_007726982.1:4744-5065 GCF_000696425.1 Galeopterus variegatus | reverse complement strand
CCAGTGAGCGGGAACCGGTCTGTATGTGGGATCCGAACCCTTGGTGGGAGCGCTGCCGCACATCCCAAGCGGCGCACTGTAGCAGTGCGCCACTGGGCCAGCCCCTGGGAAGACTTATTTTAAGAGCAATCCGTCTCCTTTCTCATTGCGCTTGAAGAGCACACTGGGGCGTGGCTGTCTCAGCATGGCCCCATCACCGAAAGCCTTCCATCGGACACGGACGACTTAAGTGTGGTCATCGTGGGTAGGAAGAGCTGCTTGGCTTCCACCCCCCACACTCCAGTTCCCTCCATCCTTCCACAGTGTCCGGCCACTCTGCCC
>NW_007726982.1:2335-3539 GCF_000696425.1 Galeopterus variegatus | reverse complement strand
AGAAGACACAACATCATCTGTTAAGACAAGTGAACAGATATGATGTAGTGGGGGGGAGGGGAGGGAGGAAGGAGGAACGGGTAAAGGGACATGAAAATCAACTACAATGTATATCAAGAAGTTAAAAAAAATCTGGTAATGGATTACCATCATCTTCAGGATAATCCAAAGCTTTAACCTAAGAAAAATGTGACCGTTTATGACTGAGGACCCATTATTTCTCCAGCCATATGTGATGTGTAGACAGACGCTCTCTGTCTAGCTTCTCTCTTCCAGTCATACTATTCCAGGAGGGGTAACTCAAGCTGTGGCCTCTGATCCTTAACCTGCACAGCCTCTTCTCTCTTCCTGGAATGTTCTTCTTACTCCTGATGTTTCTTCTTGTGTCATTTTTCACCTGGATATTTGCAATAGCCTCCACTGGCTAGTCCACGCTCACCCCTGCCTTCCAACGTGCTCACACGCAGTCGCCCGTTCGAAGAACGTGTCTGAATAGATTCTCTTTCTCACAACTTCTGCTGCCTCCAGGCTGTTGGATGTGGCCCAAGAATCTGGCATCTGGTGAGTACCTAGGACCCATTGGCTGTTTTGTGCTCACTATTGCCCACCTTGACCTCGGCCAAGCCCAGCTCCTGGCACGTGCTGGGACCTGGGTAAGTATCTGTGGAATGGACTCAGCTCTGAAAAGTTTCTGGTGGGGCAGAGGGGCCAAAGATTGAGAACCTCCCCAGATTTGGGATTTGCGGCTTTATAGTCTTCTGAGGGATGGTGCTGAGGACTACAAATCTGGCAGAGCCTAGACCTGCACCATGGAATCACTAAGGGCGCCGCCAATGGAGCCAGGAGATAGAATCCACAGGTTCCTGGCCACCCCATGTTCCCCCTCACCTAGGAGCCCAACCTGTGGCTCAGGATTTCCTGGAACCACCTGAAAAAAGGCCTCCTGGGAAGACGGACCTTGTTCTCCATAAGAACACTTTCCTTCACTGTTTATTCCGTTTATTCTGGCAATGGAGGGCAATTCTTTAAAATGTAGGCTAAAAATCACACACGTGTGTGTGCACTCACACGCACCTAACAATGAAGACCTGTGATTGAAATCTTTCTTTCAGATTTGACACCCAAGAAAGGAAGCTAGATCTTAAAATATTTTTATGGTCCCCTAGAATCATTATTTCATGCTGATTTTGCTTTGCAGAACTAA
>NW_007726982.1:0-905 GCF_000696425.1 Galeopterus variegatus | reverse complement strand
TGAAGATGGCTGCCTTCTTGCTGTGTCTTCACTTGGTAGAGAGAGAGTGATCCCTCTCTCTCTTTCTTTTTATAAAGCCACTAATTCCATCAAGAGCTCCCCACTTTCATGACCTCATCTAAACCTAATTACCTTCCAAATACATAACTCTGAATACTACCATGTTGGGGTATAGGGCTTCAGCATATGAATTTGTGGGGACACAAGTCAGTCCACACCAGAGAATCTAATGATTTTGCAAGATCTTTAGATGCAGAGAGGCAACAGGATCGTAGCATTGGTTTGTCATTTTCTGGCGATAGGTATTTCCCCCGTGGAACATGTTAATTTCAGATTCTAGGAGACAGCAAGTCCTACCACTATTTGAACTGGAGACTCCTGTTCTTTTGTGTTCTATAACAGAATACCACAGACTGAGTAATTTATAGAGAAAAGAACTTTATTTCTCTCAGTCCTGGAGCTGGAAAGTCCAATATCAAGGTGCTGGCATCTTGTGAGAGCCTTTTTGCTGAGTCACCCCATGATGGTGAAAGAGTATGAAAAAGCAAGAGGGGAAGAGGACTGAACTCATCCTTTCTCTCAGGAACCCATGCCCACAATGATGAAGTCTCCAACACATGAACTTTGGGGTTCATTCAAACCACAGCACCTCTCCAAGGCACCTGAAGACTGGCAGACCAGAGGCAGAGCAGCAGGGTCTTCATGGACCGTGGGTCATGCTGTTAATTTTTAAATGAAGTAGGCAGAATCAAGGAAACATGTGTGTTTTTTATACTAACACATTGTTCTTAGACTGAAATCTAAGTGACTCCCTGAGGTCTACAATGCCTGGTGGGATTGTGTGCTGCCTCCATTTCCAGCCTCATATCACGCCACACTTCCCTCCCCAGCCCCTTGCCTCCTCC
>NW_007726981.1:504557-505007 GCF_000696425.1 Galeopterus variegatus | reverse complement strand
CTGCTAAGGGTCTGCCAGGCCTGCCCTGAGTGCTTCCTTGGCCTGGCCTGGGCACCTAGGGGCCCGCTGGCCTGGCACAATGGGCCCCCTGGCCTAGCCTACTTGGCGCTAAGGGCCTCTGTGTCCAGGCCTACTATTCAGCGACCCCGCTGCTAAGGGCCCCCTTCCACTAAGGGCCTTCCAGGCCTGCCCCAAGTGCTTCCTTGGTCTGCCCCAGCATTAAGGGGCCCCCTGACTGGCCTGCCCAAGGGACCAATTCTACTGGTCTTCCGCTATGGGTCCCTGAGGCTGGACTACTGGTGAGGGCACCCTGCTGCTTGCTTTTTTCTTCTTGTTTTCTTACATATTTATTTTTGGTTTTCATTTATGGGGTTTTTTTTTTTCCTTTGTTTTTTCTGTCTTTTAGTATTTTTCCTGTTTTTTTTTTTTTTTTTTTTTTTTTTTTTTTTT
>NW_007726981.1:502176-504397 GCF_000696425.1 Galeopterus variegatus | reverse complement strand
GTTCTCTTTTGGAGTTTTTCTTTTGTTAGGGTTTTCCTCTTTGGAGGTTTCTTCTTTTGGGACTTTTGAGGGGTTTTCATGTTTTCCTGGGGGGGGTTTCTTCTTTTGGGGCTTTTTGGGGGGTTTTCGTGTTTTCCTGGGGGGTTTTCTTCTTTCTATTGGAGTTTGTTCTATTTGGGTGTTTTTTTCTTTTATGGTGGTTTTCTTGTGTTAGGGTTTCCTTCTTTGGGGGTTCTCTTTTTGGGGTGTATGGTTTCTTCTTTTTGTTGAGGTTTTTTTCTTTTCTGGAAGTTTTTCCTCTTTTCAGAGGTTTTTCTTCTTTGTAGAGACTTTTTTTCTTTTTGGGGGTGCATGGTTTCTTCTTTTTGTTGAGGTTTTCTTCTTTTCTGGAAGTTTTTCTTCTTTTCAGAGGTTTTTCTTCTTTGTAGAGACTTTTCTTCTTTTTGTGGGGGGTGTTTCTTCTTTTTCTTAGGGTTTTGTTCTTTTCATTGGGATTTTCTTCTTTGGGGGGCTTCCTATTGCTGGCACTTTCTTCTTTTCACTGGGGTTTTTCTTCTTGTGGGTTTCTTCTTTTTTGTGGGTTTTTTCTCTCTTAGTTGCTGTTTTCTTCTTATCATTGGGGTTTTATTTTTGATGGGGTTTCCTTCATTTGGGGTGGTTTCTACTTTTTCTTGGGGTTTTCTTATTTGGGGGGATTTTTCTTCCTTCTGTTGGGTTCTCTTCTTTTTGTTGGGGTTGTCTTCTTTTGGGTTTTGTTTTTTTCTTCTTTGGGGCAGTTTTTCTTCATGTTTGGGTTTTATTCTTTCTGTTAAGGTTTTCTTCCTTTTTGGGGCGTGTTTTCTTCTGTTTGTTTACTTTCCAGGTAGTGTGTTTTCTTCTTTTTGGTGTTTTCTGGGTGTCTTTTTTCGAGTATTTTCTGCATGTCATCTTCTTTTGGGTGTTCCCTTCTTCTTTGGGGTGTTGTCTTCTTTTGAGTGTTGGGTGTTGTCTTCTTTTTGGTGTTTTCTGGGTGTCTTTTTTCGAGTATTTTCTGCATGTCATCTTCTTTTGGGTGTTCCCTTCTTCTTTGGGGTGTTGTCTTCTTTTGAGTGTTGGGTGTTGTCTTCTTTTTGGTGTTTTCTGAGTGTTTTCTTCTTTTGGGTGTTTTCTGGGTGCTATCATCTTTAGGATGTTCTCTGGGTGTGGTCTTCTTCTGGGTGTTTTCAGGGCGTTGTCCTCTTCTTTTGGGTGTTCTCTGGGTGTGGTCTTCTTCTGGGTGTTTTCACGGCGTTGTCCTCTTCTTTTTTGTGTTGTCTTCTTCTTTTCGGTGTTTTCTGGGTGTTGTCTTCCTGGTGTCATCTTCTTTTGAGTGTTTTCCTGGCATTGTCCTCTTCTTTGGGTGCTGTCTTCTTCTTTAAGGTGTTTTCTGGGCATTGTTCTCTTCCTTTGGGTGTTTTCTTGGTGCTCTTTTTTTTTTCCTTTTTCTTCTTTTTTAAGTTTTTTAAAATTTTTTTCCTTTTTTTGTTTTTTTTTGGATTTTTTTTTTTTTTTTTTAAAGAACAGGGGTCTTAACATGATACAAAGGTGACTGGGAAGGAGTGGCNTTGTCCTCTTCTTCTGGGTGTTTTCAGGGCGTTGTCCTCTTCTTCTGGGTGTTTTCAGGGCGTTGTCCTCTTCTTTTTTGTGTTGGCTTCTTCTTTGGGGTGTTTTCTGGGTGTTGTCTTCTTGGTGTCATCTTCCTTTGAGTGTTTTCCTGGCATTGTCCTCTTCTTTTGGGTGCTGTCTTCTTCTTTAAGGTGTTTTCTGGGCATTGTTCTCTTCCTTTGGGTGTTTTCTGGGTGCTCTCTCTTTTTGTTTTTTTTTCCTTTTTTCTCTTTTTTAAGTTTTTAAAAATTTTTTCCATTTTTTGTTTTTTTTTTGGATTTTTTGGGTTTTTTTAAAGAACAGGGGTCTTAACATGATATAAAGGTGACTGGGAAGGAGTGGCAGGGACAGGGTGGCAGGGACAGGGTGGAAGAAACAGGGTGGCAGAGACATGGTGGCAAGGACAGGGTAGTAGGAACTGGGAGGGGGCAGAGCCCTGGGCCCCACATCTCAGATGTCCATGATGTGACTGTCATAATAATTTTCTGCTCGATAAAAGAACGGAAAGCAGAGATTGCTGCTGAAGCCGTGGTTCTCCTGACACTTGTGTATGTTCTGCGGCAGCTGTGGGGTCAGAAGGAAGGGAGCGATGAATAGT
>NW_007726981.1:500774-501682 GCF_000696425.1 Galeopterus variegatus | reverse complement strand
GGGCATTGTTCTCTTCCTTTGGGTGTTTTCTGGGTGCTCTCTCTTTTTTTTTTTTTTCCCTTTTTTCTCTTTTTTAAGTTTTAAAAAATTTTTTTCCTTTTTTTGTTTTTTTTTGGATTTTTTGTTTTTTTTTTTAAAGAACAGGGGTCTTAACATGATACAAAGGTGACTGGGAAGGAGTGGCAGAGACAGGGTGGCAGGGACAGGGTGGAAGGAACAGGGTGGCAGAGACATGGTGGCAAGGACAGGGTAGCAGGAACTGGGAGGGGCAGAGCCCTGGGCCCCACATCTCAGATGTCCATGATGCTACTGTCACAATACGTTTCTGCTCGATAAAAGAATGGAAAGCAGAGATTGCTGCTGAAGCCGTGGTTCTCCTGACACTTGTGTATGTTCTGCGGCAGCTGTGGGGTCAGAAGGAAGGGAGCAATGAATAGTCACAGGACTGCAGTGCATGACTGGGGTCACCTGTCCCCAGGCTGGAGCTGCCTCTGTGCTGGCTCTGGAGCCCCCCCTCAGAGGCGGGTGCCCGTCTCCTAGCCCTTCCTGAATGGGGCAGGGATTCCCATGTCCTTTAGGTCTCCCAGCTTCTCACGTAGCTGGCCCAACTCCTCAGCCAGCTCCATCTTCACGTGGAAGGGGGCACAGCACAGGCACACAGGGTGCCCTCCCTCTACCATTTCGTGTTAGGCCTCCAGCACACCATTTTACAGGTGGGGAAGCCCAGGGGGTGAGTGTGGAGGACAGGGTGGCAGAATGGGTGACACGCCAGCCCGATGATGCGAACCTGCAGCTCAGCTCGAAGTGTGCACCTGCCCAGAGCACAGGGGCATAAGCTGTGTAAGGAGTGGCTGCAGGAGGGACAGGCTGCCACCCTCCTCTCTACACCCCATAAAACCAAACCCCTG
>NW_007726981.1:498533-499280 GCF_000696425.1 Galeopterus variegatus | reverse complement strand
GTGAGGGAGGACGGCTGCCCAGGTCCACACCTGCTTTCTGCCGGGCTTCCTGACGAGCATCAGCCAGGGTTTTCTCCAAGTCTCCATTTTCAGACTTTGACATCTGATTGGTCCGAATCTGAGCCTTTGGGAGAAAAGCCAAACAGGTGGTGAGAGAGGGACAGGAAGGTTCTCTAGGGCACATGAGGGAAGCCATAGAGTCCACTCACTTGCAGTTGTTCCTGCAGGGAATCCAGCCCCTGACATGGACTCTCCTGCTGTAGGAAGAGGAAAGAAACATCTCTTACCAGGGAGGCAGAGATGCCACAGCCAGGGACGGGTCCCAGGAAGGCCACCAATGGCCCAGGACAGGCCCACCAGGGAGACCAGATCCTAAGGGACCCTGTGGGGCTGAGAGTGGGGTGCAGGTGGGAGCCTTCTCCAGGTTGGGAGTGGGAAGGACGAGCCTGCGGCCTCTCCATCTCACTCTGTCCCCAAACCCATCAGACATGGAAGGAGCAAACAACCATGTCCCTCTTTCCGCTTCTTCCAGTACCCTGGTGCCAGATTTTCCATGTGGAGAGTCACGGGAAGGTGACTGAGGTTGTCCCCTCAGCTCCATTCCCCAGACCGGGAAGCGGTGGCCAGGAAGAGATTTTCAAGGAAAAGCTCTCAGACGCTATGGGGACGCAAATGGACAAACTGTACTTGACTCCCAAGGAAAGAGAATTGGGGTCTTTGTTGGTTTTGACTCACAGCTACAGAGCT
>NW_007726981.1:496474-497378 GCF_000696425.1 Galeopterus variegatus | reverse complement strand
CCTGTCTCCCTGATGTCTCGTGTGTGCCTAGAAATCTTTCATTCTTAGAGCTGAAAGGGACCTTTGACACCCTCTAATTCTATCTCAGGACACTTAGGCCCAGGCAGGAGAGGAGGCTTGTCGAAAACCAAAGAGAAAGCAAAGCAGGAACTAAGTCAGGGTGGGAACACAGGGCTCCTGACAACAGTCAGCCAGGGGGACAGCCCAGAGGCCATGCGGCAAGGAATCAAGCAGTGGTGTCTGGAGAAAAGAGAGTGGGCAGGCAGGTCAGCAACAGAAAGAGCCATGCTGCATGGTCTGGGGTCCCTCCTGCAGAGAACTAGGCCCCCGAGCACTCCATTCTCCCTTGGCACAGGAACCCCAGCCCCTTTTCTTCAGAGCCCCAAAGGGAAATTGGAGCCCAGGATTGGCAGCGTGAAACCAGGGGAGCCCACTGGACTCTTACCAGTCCCTGCACCACACTTGCTATGTATTTCTTGACTGCGTGGCTGGAGTCCAGGGCTGCCTGCAGAACGAGGCACCGGCTCTGCGGCCCATGAAGAGAGGAGGAGTTGGAGGAGGGTTGGGGGAGAGGTAGAGAGAGCGATCATTAGGGGTGGGGGTGGCGGCTGTCTCAGTTGGCAGCAGGACCCCAGCCCCCAGCATGGGACGTGGTTGGGGGGCTGGCCTGGAGGGCACTTACCTCCAGCTCCTTAACATAGGTTGAAGTCCTCAAGGCCTCCCCAGTGATGGATGATGGGGGCTGGAAGAGATGAGAGCACACATGGAGACGCTCTGCCCCTCAGTGGCTAAGCCCTCTGCTGTCCTTTCTTCCTAACCTGGACCAGGCCCTCCTCCTGTAGCCCCTCTGTGCCCACTTCTCGAGGTCTCACTGCCCCATCATCCCTCTTCTGCCGAGCAGCTC
>NW_007726981.1:492885-496428 GCF_000696425.1 Galeopterus variegatus | reverse complement strand
AGCATGGATCCAGGAATGAAAAGGACAGGCAAGATCCCTGTCTCCCTGCTGTCTCGTGTGTGCCTAGAAATCTTTCATTCTTAGAGCTGAAAGGGACCTTTGACACCCTCTAATTCTATCTCAGGACACTTAGGCCCAGGCAGGAGAGGAGGCTTGTCGAAAACCAAAGAGAAAGCAAAGCAGGAACTAAGTCAGGGTGGGAACACAGGGCTCCTGACAACAGTCAGCCAGGGGGACAGCCCAGAGGCCATGCGGCAAGGAATCAAGCAGTGGTGTCTGGAGAAAAGAGAGTGGGCAGGCAGGTCAGCAACAGAAAGACCCATGCTGCATGGTCTGGGGTCCCTCCTGCAGAGAACTAGGCCCCCGAGCACCCCATTCTCCCTTGGCACAGGGACCCCAGCCCCTTTTCTTCAGAACCCCAAGGGGAAATTGGAGCCCAGGATTGGCAGCGTGGAACCAGGGGACCCCACCGGACTCTTACCAGTTCCTGGATCATACTCCTTAGATGTTTGTTTTCTACATAGCTGGAGTACCGGACTTCTGCCAGATCTAGGCACTGGCTCTAGGCACATGAAGAGAGGAGGAGTTGGAGGAGGGCTGGGGATAGAGGTAGAGAGAGCGATCATTAGGGGTGGGGGTGCCAGCTGCCTCAGCTGACAGCTGGGCACCCAGCCCCCACCATGAGAGGTGATCAAGAGGCTGCCTGCAGGGCACTTACATCCAGCTCCTTCATGTAAACTGATGTCACAAAGGCCTCCCCACCGATGGATGATGGGGGCTGGAAGAGATGAGGGCACACATGGAGACGCTCTGCCCCTCAATGGCGAAGCCCTCTGCTGTCCTTTCTTCCTAACCTGGACCAGGCCCTCCTCCTGTAGCCCCTCTGTGCCCACTTCTCAAGGTCTCACTTCCCCATCGTCCCTCCTCTCCCGAGCAGCTCTTATCCTGCATTTTTTGGTTTTTTTGTTTTTTTTGGTGGTGGCCAGTAGAGGGATTGAGCCCTGGGCCTTGGTGTTGTCAACATCATCCTGTGCTTCCTGCAGCAGGATCCAATGAGACAGCCCAGCTCGTGGTCCATCTGTGTGCACAGCTTCAAGGGAGAAGCTCAGAGAAGAGTCCTATGTCATATCCCGAGCAGAGGGAGACGTAGTAGGATTCAAACCCAGACTTCTTACCCAGTCCCTGACACTTCTTCCACGGTCGTTACCATTACCCCCGACTGCTCCTTCAGCCCCCTGTTCCCAGGAGCCTGACCAGCCAACACTCACCTCCTGAGGTGACTGGCACCTCCCACAAGTGCTGGGCTGGGGCCTACTGGCCGTTTTGATGGTTTTTTCCTCAGCAGTTCCAGCTAGGCGCTGTTTCTTTTGGAACTCTCTTAACTGTGAAAAGGAAAAGCAGTAATATTCAGGAGATGTGGAAGCCCCTATGTTTGTCACCTACTTTACAGTTTTTACAAAGTATTCTTACTCATACTGTCTGATTTAATGCCACCAGCAACCCTATAAGGTGTTGTCATGATCACCCAATGGCTGAAGAAATGGACCGACAGCATGATTAGAAAAAGGCAATAATGGAATTGAACTTCAGTCTTCTGGGGCTTTGTCATGAGTCAGCAGCTGCCGGGGGGCCAAATATAAATCAGACATCCGGGCCTCCCTCACAGAGCTTTGAGAGCTGCACCCCAGTACTTCTCAAACGTTCATGTCAATGTACCCTAATGGCAGAAGTCATGAGGGCACACCCCTAGGGATCTGGGGACCTCACAAAAAGAGGACAACCCAAGCATCATTTCAGAGAGAAGTCCATTATGATCTTACAAATCCGGGTGAATATCACCCCTAAGTACATTAAGAGGTTTTTTTGTCTCTCAAAAGAATCAAGCAAATCTGATGCTTCAGAAAGAGGCCCCCTGGGTCCTGTGGCACCCCAGATTGACATGATCTGGGCAAGATTCAAGCTGTGAAGCTCAGTTGCCCAGGATTCATCCCACAGAAGATAAGCACATCTCCCTCCAGAGAGTAGTGACTGAAAGGCGCTCTGGTCCCACAATCCTGGGGAATTCTAAGGTGAGATACGGACTCAGAAATAAATTGTTAAGTGTCTCTAGAGAGTAGAAACCCAGGAAAACACCAAACCGAACCCGTTCTCCCAATGGTCACCCAGAGATATTGTCAACATATTGAGCTCACTGGTGAAGTGCAGGCTTTTCAGGGCTGAATCAGCACTACTGCCAGTTTTCATTTTGTTCTTTGCTCCTGGAGGACTGTTTCTCTATTGAAACTCTCTTAACTGTGAAAAGGAAAAGCAGTAATATTCAGGAGATCTGTAGGCCCCTATGCTTGCACCCTACTTTACAGTTTTTACAAAATATTCTTACTTATACCATCTGATTTAATGACACCAGCAACCCTAAAAGGTGTTGTAATGATCACTAAATGGCTGAAGAAATGGATTGATAACATGACTTTAAAAAGACAATAATGGAATTTAACTTCAGTCTTCTGGGGCTTTGTCATGAATCAGCAGCTGCCGGGGGGCAAAATACAAATCACACATGAGGGTCCTGTCTTACAGAGCTGTGAGAGCTGCACACCAGTACTTCTCAAATGTTTATGTCAATGCGTCCTGATGGCAGAAGTCATGAGGGCACACCCGTAGGGATCTGGGGACCTAACAAAAAGAGGAAAACCCAAGCATCATTTCAGAGAGAAGTCTGTTATGGTCTTACAAATCCAGGTGAATGTCACCCCTAAGTACATTAATAGGTTTTTTTTTTTCTCTTAAAGAAATCAAGCAAATCTGATGCTTCAGAAAGAGGCCCCCTGGGTCCTGTGGCACCCCAGATTGACATGATCTGGGCAAGATTCAAGCTGTGAAGTTCATTTGCCCAGGATTTGTTCCACATAAGATAAGCACCTCTCCCTCCAGAGAGTAGTAACTGAAAGGCGCTCTGGTCCCAGAATCCTAGGGAATTCTAATGTGAGATGCAGACTCAGAAATAAATTGTTAAGTGTCTCTAGGGAGTAGAAACCTGGGAGAAAACCAAACTGAACCTGTCCTCCCAATTGTCACCCAGAGATATTGTCAACATTTTGAGCTCACTGATGAAGTGTAGGATTTTCAGATTGTCAATGTCTAAGTGAAGGGAGTAAGGGAGCCAGAAACCTCTTGGTCCTGGGTCCTCTAGTCCCGAGTACCCGTCCAAGTGGAAATTTGTGCCATGATCAGAAAAGCTGGAAAGGAGGTTGATGGAGTTTGGATGTGTTGTCCCCTCCAAAACTCATGTGGAAATCTGATCCCCAATGTGGCAGTGCTGGAAGCTATTTGAGACATGGGGGTGGATCCCTCATGAATGGATTAATGCTCTCCCTAGGGGTGGGGGTAGTGAGTGAGTTCTTGCTCTAATAGTTCCCATGAGAGCTGGTTGTTTAAAAGACCCTGGCACCTTCTCTCTCTCTCTTGCTTCCTCTCACCATGTGATCTGCTTGTACCCACCAGCTGCCTACCACTTTCTGCCATGAGTAGAAGCAGCCTGAGGCC
>NW_007726981.1:488275-492294 GCF_000696425.1 Galeopterus variegatus | reverse complement strand
GTCCCTTTCCAGACTCCTCACAGCTCTGCCCCAGACTTTCTCATCCCAGAAACCGCCTCCAAAAACCCCCATCCAGTCCTCCAGACACTTCCCACTTGCCCCCTTCGTCGAGGGTCCCTTCACTGATCCTAGGAGCATAGCTATGTTGGGAAAAATGGGAAAATGTCAGGACCCCTCAGTTGTTCAGAATCTTGCCAAGCATTTGCTGTAAATATCCTCAGGTGTTCCTTGTTACTTCTTAATGTAAATTGTGTATGGGAAATTGTCAAGGGTTGTGGACTTAAAGTATAAAAGACTAACAGCTCTGCTCCACAGTGCTTCTTGGAACTCTCAGAGAAGTTACTAGGACAGTTGCTCCTAGGTCTGAATAAAGCCCATTCATTTTTCTACACCCATGGCCCCCAGAACTTTTTTTTTTCTATTACCTAGCTCACAGACCCGAGTGTGGAGGGTTTGTAACCCAATCTGTGCAACAGACTCAAGGGGTCTGTAAGCCCTAGCTTTACAAGCTATCTCCTCCCAGCTGCGTCCCACCACTCCTGCTTGACAGCTGCTCCTCCTCTCACACCTCCATAGCACCCCTTTCCTCCCAGCAAGGGCTCTGGGTCCCATCAGCCTTTCCCCTCAGATGCCTCAAGACCAAACTGGGGGAGCTAAAACTATAAAACTCACAGAAGAACACGTAAGTGTAAATCTTCACGATCTTAGATTAGGCAATGGTTTTCTAGGTGTGATATCAAAAGCACAAACAATGAAAGAAAAAATAAACTGAATATCATCAAAATTAAAAATTGTTGTGGTTCAAAGAATACATATTCAAGAATATTCTGGGCTCTCTGGCACCTGTGGTGGAAGGTCATTCAGTTACCAGGCTTACATAACCCCTCTTTACTGAGCATGCCCAGGCACTGGATTTGCAAAAGCCAGCCCCTTGTGGTCTCCTGTTCCCCTAGTTGGTGCTGAAAATAGGTCTAGCTGGCAGCAGTAGCTTTCCTCTGGGGGAGGGCCTTGAGGAGGGGCCTGAGACTTTGGGGAGTGGTTGGAAACCCAGAGGCATGTCCGGAAACCTGGACCCAGGGAAACTGAGCACCTCCTGTCTCAAGACGTGATTGGTATTTTCCACAAGACATTCTGTGTGTTGTGGAGAAGAACATGAAGGATTGAGGAGCCAGATCAAGGGTTCTAAATGTCAGAGTAAAATCTGTCTGAGTCTCAAAGTGCTTGGGAGATTATGTTTCCCCAGAGGGACAGGGCTGCTGATGGGTCCCTCAAGATTTTTGCCACATTTTAAAGCTGCAGGGCATGGATGCTAAAGCAGCAAACTGAAACGTCCAAAGGTCACGAGTGGATTTGCCACAGTCTTTCATGCTTGACTAGAGACCCACTAGACTTTCCTTCCAAGTCCCTGATGGGCCTTCACTGAGAAAGACAGAAGAAGCAGAGATGGGTGAGCCTCATTACCACTGCGTGTGTGTAATTGGACTCAGAAGGGGAGATAGAGGGGAGAGAGAAGGGGGCAGAAGCCATCACTGAAGGTGTAATGGCTGAGGGTTTTCCGAAATGGGTATAATACGTCAATCCACAGATTCAAGAAACTCCAAGTAGATGGGCAAACCCAAACTAGGATTAAAAAAGAAAAGAGGAGAAAATTGTACTAAGGTCCACTATAGTTAAATTGCTACAAGGTCAAAAAAACAAAATAAATAAATAAATAAATAAAATAAATTGCTACAAGGAATTAGATAAAGTCAAATTTCTTCTCTAAAGCAAATTCATTCCCTTATCTGTCATTATTAACCAAAAAAATTAAAATATTCTAAAACTATTTATTCATCATAAGAAATTAAGAAAATAATAAGAAACCAAAGATTCACAGGAGAATGGATATACTAAACATAAAAAAAATCATATTATCAGGAGAAAATAGTAGAATTGACAGATTAATAAATCTGAAAGCTTGTTATTTCAATAATAAAAATCCATCAAAAAACATGCACTCACTGTCAGTTTTTATTTTTATTAAATAAATTTGATTTGAATAAAAATACACAAATGTGGGAGTGAAAAAAAATGATGTGCCTACAGATCCCGAGGAAACTACGAAAATAAGGATACCTAAGAAATAAACATTTCATAAATAAATTTGATATTTTAAAGTAAAAGTTAACTTTCTGGCCAAATATAAATTATAAAACTTGACAAAGGAGATCCTTGTTTGGCCTGCCCCTATTGCTGCCTGGGTTGGCCTGGCCTGGCACTAAGAGACCCCATGGCCTGATCTGCTGCTAGGGTCCCCCTTGCCTGGCCTGCCTGTAGGTACTACCTGGCCTCACCTGCAGCTAAGGGTCCCCCTGATCAGGCTTGCCAAAACTGGACTTGTAATGGAACTGTCGGTTGTAATGTAACTGGACTTGCCTTTTGGCACCTGAGCTGTACAAGGACCCCCTCCCACTGAAGAAAAATGTCTGGTGTCTTCCACGGATACAGGTGACAAATGTGACCCATGGCAATCTTGCAAGTCAAAATGTCTGGCTGGGCCAAGAAGCCCCCAGCCTCGGTAACTCCTATTTAACTCTCTGTTTAACCACCTTCCATGATACCGCTGATCTGGTTTGGGGTCTGGTGGTTTTATACTCTCTTGGCACTCTATAGGTTCCCAAATTTCCAAAAACGTATCATATGCTCATCAGCTGATGAATGGATAAATAAAATATGGTTTATCGACACACTGGAGTATGACTTACCCATGAAAAGGAATGAGGCTCTGACACACGCTACCATGTGGGCGAACCTTGAACACATCACGCTCAGTGAAAGACGCCAGACACAAAAGGCCACACAGTGTATGATTCCATTTATATGAACAGGCCAATCCACAAGACAGAAAGTGGGTTTGTGGTTGCCAGGGTCTGGGCGAGGGGACGGGGGAGTGACTTTTAATGGATGTGGGATTTCTTTGCAGGGTGATGATTATACAACCCTGCATATATAAAAACACTAAAACTCACTGAATTGCATGCTTTCCATGAGTGAATTGTACAGTATATGAACTATATCTCCATGAAGCTGTTATTAATTTTAAAAGCACCATAATTGCAATGAAAAGTTTGGTTAGGATCTGTCTGTCTGATTTTTAAGTTCCTGGAGGGCTGGTATAATGTGAGTTTTACTCAGTACCGCATCCTCCAAAGGCCCAGCCCATAGTAGGTGGCTCATTAAATCTCTCAAAACGAGCTACGTTTACACCAGGGTCTCTCCCCCTTGGCACTGCGGACGTTGGGGCTGGATCACGCGCTGTGGCTTGGCTGTCTTGCACGTGCTGAGCAGTGTCCCTGGCCTCCACCTACTGCATGCCAGTAGCACACTCCTCGTCAGTCGTGACAACTACAGATGTCGCCAGATATTGCCTAGTGTCCCCTGGGGGCAAATTGCCCATGGCTACGAAACATCCAGTTAGAGGTACCAAAGTTTTGAATTTTGGGTGCTCTGTGGGCCTTTATAAGTCCCCACGTAAAGGCTTGGCCCCAGGGGTACGCCGAAGGGACAAGCACGCCTTGGCTGTGTCAGCAAAATCTCATCCACCCAGCCAGGAGGTGGTGAGCAGGGCTCCCAAACTCACCCAACCGGGGCAAAAAGTAAAGCCGCCCTCTACCAAGAGGGGCCGCAGGCAGAAGGGGACCGGCAGGTGACCCCACAGGACCGAAGGACCAGCTCCCGCCAGGTGAGCCTCAAAGACCGCCTTCAGGGTGGGCCTGGGGTGCAGAGACCCCCACATCCGAGTGGTCAACGGGAAGACGGGCTGAGTAAGGGGCGGGGCCTCGACACGGGGCTGGGCCTCGACACAGGGCGGGGCGAGGGGCAGAGACCCCGGATGCAGAGTCATTGAAAGGAAGGTACCGTCTCCGAGTCGGGGCGGAGCTTGTGGCGTGGGCGGGGCTTGAAGGGAAAGTCCGCATCTGACTGGTGAAGGAGGAGGGACTCCGGGTAGGGGGCGGGGCCTGGGGCTCGGGGCGGGGTCG
>NW_007726981.1:486561-488005 GCF_000696425.1 Galeopterus variegatus | reverse complement strand
GGCAAGAAGGGGCTCCTGACGTGGGAGCGGGCGCTGGGCCTGTGGGGGGGCCTGAGAGGCACCTGGGACCCTTACAGGAAGCGGAGTAGGCGTTTGGATATTTAAGACCTAGTAAGGGACAGGGACCCAGGCGTTTGGGGGGAGAGGGAGAGAAGGAGAGAAAGGAGCCTCGAGAAGAGATGGCGGGGGAGGGGGTGAGGACTGAGAAGTGGCCAGGGGCAGGAGGGATCCATGGGTAGGGACACAGGGGGTGCGACAAACACCCCCTCCCCACCGTTCTCCAAGGCCTGCATCTCTGCTGTCCTCAATCCTTTGGCCTGTCACCCAAGACCACAGCCTCAGTCAGGGAGCCAGCGTTGGCATCCCTGGGGGAAAGGATGCCCCACCCCCCTCCCCATCATTTTTATGTATCCCCGGTGTCAGTTTCTGGCTGATAACCTGGTACGATTTCTTGGGCCAATTTCTCGCAGCCCCTGCTGTGCCCACCATAGAGGCGAACTGCCCGTTACACAAGTCTGCACTGAGCTCGGGGCCTTTGCTGCACTTTTCATGACTACTATATTTTGGTACTTTGGAAATAGATGAAAGCTAGTGTTTCAGTTTTATACCGTAACAAGTGCTGACTCCTTAGCCCAGTGTGACATTGCTGTGCTCTTTCGTAGGGAATCATAAAGAGAAACCAACCAGGGCTTGTAAATCAGCAGTACATCTAGTAGTTTCTGCACTCGGAGTGGTTTCTACGGAGCAGTATTTGGCAACTGATGAATTTTCTATGAGGGAAAGAGTGTACTACCTGCTGTTAACCCAGAACAGAGAGCGTTTCACTTTTATTTTCTCTGCACTCTGGTTTCCATTGTCCTGGTGGTATTCTGAGCTCAGAGAAGCAGTGGCCAGCTAGTGGCTGTCAGAGCCTGGACGTTTCTGGAAAGGCTCTGCCTTCTGCCTCTGGCTACTTCTTTCTTTCCTCTTTTTCCTTCTCTTTCTTTCTTTCTCCCGTGCATTCTTCAGTCAGGTAAGGAAAATCACTTGAATCTTTTGCTTTGTTAACATTACCTTCCAGAGGAGAAACAAAATGTTTATGCTGTTGAAAGAGGTCTTTGCTGAGCTTGAGTAGATGTTTTTGTCATTGATTTGAAATAATATACATTTTAGTGCAGCTATTTTCTGTATTCGGATGACAGTTGATAGAATATACACGTAACCAAGGGTGTGAAACTGTTGTGAATCGAATGTGGAGTTAGTCTGTCTTTAGAATTGTCTCCAAGAGAGTGTGTTATTTCTTGAGAAAAGAGTAGATATTGGGCCGGCCCGTGGTTCACTCGGGAGAGTGCGGTGCTGATAACACCAAGGCCCCGGGTTCGGATCCCATATAGGGATGGCCGGTTCGCTCACTGGCTGAGCGTGGTGCTGACAACACCAAGTCAAGGGTTAAGATCCCCTTACC
>NW_007726981.1:483683-486111 GCF_000696425.1 Galeopterus variegatus | reverse complement strand
TCCCTATATAGGGATGGCCGGTTTGCTCACTGGCTGAGCGTGGTGCTGACAACACCAAGTCAAGGGTTAAGATCCCCTTACCAGTCATCTTTAAAAAAAAAAAAAAAAGAGTAGATATTAACTAAAACTAAAAATAACATGGGAATCCTAGCAAAATAAATTTCAGTCTCACAAAACCTTGAAACAAGATAATCTGCATTATTTGTTTTTAGTTTTTTGTTGTTTTTTTAAAGATCATTGGTAAGGGGATCTTAACCCTTGACTTGGTGGTGTCAGCACCACGCTCAGCCAGTGAGCGAACCGGCCATCCCTATATAGGGAACTGAACCCCGTGGCCTTGGTGTTATCAGCACCACACTCTCCCAAGTGAGCCACGGGCTGGCCCTATAATCTGCATTATTTGAATGATGTTAAGTTAGCCAGACTTTCTTTTTTTGGGGAAACAACATTTGCTTGGAAACTTCAGTTGCTTTTAAAGTGCATATTTTTTTATGTAACATGCCATGGAAAAACAGATTCGATAACAGCTTTTGTGAGTATCAGCTCTATGGTAGCATTTGGATAACAGTGTTTACAAAGCCTGTTTCATGAATTGCCAAAGCGAAGACAACAGTCTATTTCTTTGGAGTTTTGAGTAGGTTTCTGGGCTTATAAAATTGAGAACCATAACCCTGGATAGGAAACAGGTTTGGGATCTGAAACAGGTTAAGTGCTTGTCTGTGACAATTAGATGCACATCCACTTTTGAAGATGTAAGAAAAGTTTGTGGTTACCTGTGGATTATTATTGACTTGATTTTATGTGATCTTATGAATCTCATAATGCTTTTTTAGTGTTAGAGTTAGTGCTGCAAGAATTCAGAAGTAAGAATTAATTCCTGTGTGGAAAATTGAATTCAGCAGTGCTTTTCATTTGCACTGAGTGATGTTTTTAGTCGCGAGGCCGAGAGCAGCTGAAAAAAATCCAACTGGGTTCTGTATGTGTTTACATCACATTGGTAAAGAAAACATTGAAAACCCAAAGCTGGAAGTCCATGCCAGTGGAAACAGACAGGCTGGCTGTGTGTGTTGTTACATTTCTCTCTCCATTTAGCAGTTTTGTCAAAATTCCACCATGATTACGTAGATGGCTACCTTTACTTTTGCATTCTTGTTAAATCTCAGTAAGGTGAGTGCTAGGTTCTGGTGTAATACTTGATTTCCTGTCAAGAGAACTGTTTTAATGAGATTTCAGCATAAATTTTAAGCTGATTTCCTTCATCTAAAGAATGTCAGGAGTTGGAAGTCTGGTTAGAACTCTCTGTTAGTGACAAGTAGTACTAATAATAGATGGTTATTGATCCTCTGTGTTATGTAAATCCTGGCACTTGATAGGTCATTGGGTCCTCACAGTAATCCTTTGAGATAGGTGTTATAATGCCCATTTTGCTGATGAGGAAAGCAAGGCTTGGAGGTGAAGTAACAGGTGCAGGGTCCCAATGGTGGCAAGTGGGAGGGTACGGCTGGGAATCAGGGCCCTTGTCCTGCAGTAGGGCATGCTGGAGCCTAGGCAGGCAGTGGTGGCACCAAACCCAGCCTTGACCACATCGGCAGAGAGGTCATGACTGCTGGCGGACACCAAGTTATTGCTGTTCTTTACACAGTCACCTGGAACCTGCTGTGCTAGTTTGGGGCCCATTCAGATTGAGGTTTGGGGCTAGATTCTTCAGACATTAAAAAAAACAAAAACGTCTTCCCATACTGGGGAAGCCAAGAAAGCACATGATCTGATGTCACTGGGAAAGTAATAATAACCCAACCCCTATCTCTGAGCAGTCTCTCCCAGAGGCAACAGGGACTGGGAACAGATAGCTGGGAATGGCCCAGAGCCCACACGAGCTGTGGGGAGCAGCGCAGGCAGCCCTGTGCCAGCAGATGGAAGATGGCCTGTTGACACCCCAGATCAGGAGCCCCTGCTTGCCAGGTATGGCTGCAGCCAGCTTCGAATAGTCCTGGTCATATGAGCCTAGGCTCAATGTCCACCTCCCATTGGTCTCCAGGCCCTTCCAGAGGAAACCAGACCTGCTGAGGCCAGCCCTGTCTCCTTGGGCGTAGGTCCAAGGAGTACAGGCTGCTGTGGAAAATCGGGGGCTGGAGGGCACACCCCTAAATGGACCCCTACCACCATATCCAAAAGCAACACTGCATTAAACACCTGGGAAAGCGGGGCCCCGTGGGTCACTCCAGCCAAGCTGGCAGCAGTCCTAGTAAGTGACTGCACCTCACTTAATGCAAAGACTTTCCATTTCTCCCAGTGTGGGATAGCAGGAATTTGACCCTGGAACAGCAAGGCAGATGAATTTTTCCCCATTAGAACGTTAATTCTTTTTTTTTTTTTTTGTCTTTTTTCCGTGTCCGGCAAAGGATCGCAACCCTCAGTGTTGCCCCCG
>NW_007726981.1:478410-483070 GCF_000696425.1 Galeopterus variegatus | reverse complement strand
CTAGAATAGGTACTCAAAAAAGCTTGACTTCCCCAAAATACACATTCAGACCAAAAAGCCATCAAAACACATTGACCTAGGGCCCAAAGATGCTAATACCAGCCAGGACTCATAAATGTGCATTAACACTAATGGGTAACTGGTGCTTTGCCAAGGAGACAGCAGACACAGGCACACTGTGCCTTTGGTCAACAGGTGCCTTCAGCAGCTGCAGGGAAGAGGTTCAGCCCATTGTTAAAAGGCAGGCTTCACTGAGTGAATCTGTGTCTTTTTCTTCCTGTTCCTCCACTATGACTCTCAACTCCTCAGTGAGTCAGACTTTAAAAATCCTCAGCAGTCTGCACCCATGTTTGGTTCTCACACCTGCTTTCTTTGGCCACTGCCGTGGGTCTTTTACTTGCTTTCTTTGATTTAGTTACCAACTCTTAAGAATTGGGAATTTCACAAAAACCCTGATTTCTAATGTTGCTTAACAGGGGAAGCTCTGGCAACCCTGGGGTACATCATAAGCCTCTACCGTGTGCTAACCATCACACCATGCCAGCATCCCATTTTACAGTTGAGTAAACTGAGGCCAAGAAAGAGTAGTAAGTGGCCTCACTCAAGGCCCCACTGTGGGCAGAGCTGGGATTGGAAGCCAGGCAGCCTGGCTCCAGATCCTGTGCCATCCCAGGCACTTCCTAAGCTTGAAATCCTCTCTGTCCCCATGCATCCTCAACCGCTTTTCTTCACCTTGCTCTAGAGAGGTGTCTCATTTGTACCCACGGGATTGTAATTTATGGAGAGACTAAGTGATGATACAGAGAGCCCAGTGCTGTTGAAAGAAGAATTTATTACTTACACTTCCCAAGAAAAGGGGACACGCCATTCCATTCAGGGCCGCCAGGAAAGATCGGTGATCAGGAAGGAGAAGCAGGAGGAGCAAGCCAAGGCCACGGCCTTTACTGGGGTTTCCGGGGCCATAGCAGTGGTCTTAGATTGCGTGATACCTGGCTGCTGTGGTTTGAATGCGTCCCCTCCAGAATTCAGGTGACTGGGCCATGGGGGCTTCTCTCTTCCTTATAAAAGAGGCTTCAGGCAGTGGCAGCCTGTGGCTACCTTGCCTACTTGCTCTTCTACCACATGAGGACACGGTGTTTCTCCTCCCCGGAGGACGTAGCAGGAAAGTCCTCACCAGACACCACAAGCCAGCGCCTTGATCTCGGACTTTCCAGTCTCCAGAACTGTGAGAAAATACGTTTCTGTTCTTTGTCAGTGACCCAGTCTGTGGAGGTCTGTCACAGCAGCATAGACGGACTGAGACACTGGTGCTGGGATGACATAGGGTAGGGCAGGGCTGGGTGAGGGTTTGCATGGGAAAGTCGTGCTCCCAGCCGAGCCCTTTGCCATCTCTAAGAATTACTTAGCCCTGGAAGGGGCTGTCTCTCCCCTGCCTGCAAAACATCCTCAAATACAGAAAATAAGACACATGGTCAAGCTGGCCAGTTAGCTCAGTTGGTTAGTGTGTGGTGCTGATAATACCAGGGTCCAGGGTTTGATCCCTAGACTGGCCAACAAAAACAAAAAAGAAAAAAAAAAAAATCTGTGGTTAATACTGGGAAACCTAACTTCCCAGAGGGCACCACCTCCCCTGGCCTCCCTCCCTCACTCCCTGAATGCCACTGGACCTGGAAGGGGTGGGGGGTTGTTGCTGTTCCTCCTGGGACTTCCTGACCGTGCCCGCACACCCCTAAGCCTCCAGCTTTACTTGCAGAGCTCAGACTCTGACTCAGTGTGGTCCTCATTCCCTCGCAATCCCTGGAGGTTTTACTTCTGGGCCATCTCCAGCAGCTCTCCTACTCTAATGCTGGGTGCCAGTCCAGTGTCTGTGTGGCTGCACCTTCCAGAGCTCAGGCTGCTTGCTTCCTGCACTTCAGCCTCTCACTCACACATCCGGCCTCGGACTGGTGCCTGGCAGCCTGGTTTTTAACAAACAAAAGCAAGCAAAAAACAGAAGAAAGCACAGCAGAGACTATTTGACCTGCAAAGCCTCAGATGTTTACTCTCTGGGCCTGTACAGAAGTTGCCCATCCTTGTCTTAGTTAGGCACATGACTCCATTTTCTCTGTAAGTCACTCTCTGTAAGACCTCTTTGATTTTTGGCACCTCGCCCCAGTTCCTCAGCCCCCAGGGACCTCCATTCCCCCTTACACTTCACTGCCTCTGTATGAGTTCCCCAAGGCTGCCATAACAAATGACCACAAGCTTAGTGGCTTTAAACAGCACAAGCTTATTATCTTGCAGTTCTGGAGGTCAGAAATCCAAAATGAGTCTTACCAGGCTATAATCAAGATGTTGGGGGCCGGCCTGTGGCTCACTCGGGAGAGTGTGGTGCTGATAACACCAAGGCCACGGGTTCGGATCCCATATAGGGATGGCTGGTTCGCTCACTGGCTGAGTGTGGTGCTGACAACACCAAGACAAGGGTTAAGATCCTCTTACCGGTCATCTTTAAAAACAAAACAAAACAAAAAAGTTGGCAGGCTGATTCCTCTAAGGTCTTCAGAAGGATCCTTTCTTGCCACCTCCATGAGAGCCATGGCATTCCTTGGCTTGTGGCCCCATCACTGGGGTCTCTGCTTCTGCCATCTCCATGCCTTCTATCCTTGGACTTCCTGGCCCTCCTCATATGAGGACCCTTGTCCATGACATCAGGCCCACCCATATAATCCAGGATCAACTCCCCACCTTGAGATTCTTAACATAGTCATATCCACAAAGCCCCTTTTGCTGTGGAAAGTGACATATTTACAGGTTCCAAGCATTAGGACATGGACGTCTACAGGGACCATGATTCTGCCCCCTTAGTGTAAGTTCCAGGTGGATTCGTTACAGTTGATGCCTTGCCTACATCCACAACTTCCTGGGCCAGTCCTAGGCCCTGGGTTGCTCCAACTGCCCACCTGCTCAGTGACAGCACCTGCGTTGCTGAAGCCAGAGACAACCACCTCTCAGCGGCCTGGTCTCGTTTCAAGTTCAGATGCAGGGTCATAAGCTCAGGTCACCCTGTGTGCTGCCCTGTCCCATGCATTCCTCCATTCTACTTCTTCCTCCTCTTCCTCTGCTCCTGCCCTTCTTGCTCTTTCACTGAGAAAATCAAAGTCTTGCCCAGAGCGCTCACTTGCCCACCCACCTGCATCCGGGCTGTGCATTCCCCGCCTCTCCTGCTTCTGAAGACGCACCTGGGAAGACTGTGCCCACCTTTGGCGTGCTAGGTCCCACCCCACCCCACCCCCGGCTACCCACAATGACCTCCTTGGTCTCTTGGGTCTTTAACAACATGTTGGGATGCTGACTTTAAACATCTTGCACTCTCTTGGCCTGTTTCCCCGATTTCTCCTCGTCCCTTTACAGCCAAACCTGAAGGAGCTGTCTCTCTCGCCGCCTACAGCTTCTCTCCTCCCAGTCACTTAGACCCACTCCAGCCAGACTTCCATCCCTCCATTCCACAACGCCATCCCCAGTGGTCCCCAGCAGTCACTTCTCAGCTCTCAGGGACAGCCAGCAGCGTGGGACACAAGCAATCGCTGCCTCTGGCTTCCCCTGGCCTGTGGGACCCCACACTCGCCAGCTTCTCTCTCTTCGCTGGAGGTACCTCCTCAGTGGCTTCTGCCAGCTTCTCTTTTTCTCCCAACTTGTTACACTGGAAGGCCCCTGGCTCTGTCCTTGAACCTCTTCCTGTCTACCCTCCCTTGGTGATCTCCTCTGGTCTCAGGGCTTTAAAAGAACGTCTGTAGGACAGTCACAAAAGGCCACATAGTGTGTGATTTCATTTACAGGAAATGTCCAGGACAGATCAAACTGCAGACAGCGGATTCATGGTTGTCAGGGGCAGGGGGAGGGGAGTAGGGAGTGAATGCTGATGGGGACAGGGCTCCCTTTTGGGCTGATGGAATGTTCTGGAACCATGCAGAGGTGATAGTGGCACAACATTGTGAATGTACTGAAGTGCCACTGAACTGTACCTTTTTTGGGGGGGCAGCTGGCAGGAACAAGTATCCGAACCCTTGACCTTGATGATGTAACACTGAGTTGTACACTTAAAAGGGTACATGTTACATTATGTGGATTATATCTCAATGTTTTACGAACATCTATTGATGACACCCAATTAATAACCAGCTCACACCTCTCCCCGGGACCCCACTCTCGATGCCTGCACACAGCTGCTGCCCAGCACGTTCCACAGAGGCCTAACTGGCCTCTCAGACTTACCGTCCCCAACACTAAGGCCTGCTCTTCTCCAAAAGCCCTCCTTCCCGCCATCTGCCCTGTGGCAGGCAAGGCCATCTGCAGTCATGTGGGCCACAGACCTGCTGCCTCTCCTTCACCGTCACCTTCCCGCTCGCGTCCTCCGTTGCCGCTGCAGCCTCTCTCCCCTGTATTTTGGGGCTCCACACTTCATCTCCTGTCCCCATTTCAATCTGTTGACAGCCCCTGCAGCCAGACAGGCACTAATACAAGGCAGACCGTGTCCCTCCTCTGCTTGAAACCCATGCCCACACACACACTCACAGCCCTGTCTCTGCTTCATTTTCCTCCACAGCATCTGGAACCATCCAGCCACCCTGTCACCCTGTGGATCGTGTTAACTATTTCCTTATTGTGTGTCTCCCCAACT
>NW_007726981.1:469594-477029 GCF_000696425.1 Galeopterus variegatus | reverse complement strand
TCTTGTTCTAAAAATGCAAATGATTTTTCATGCTAAGTTGAGGTTTAAAATACAAGTTAAAAGGTCACATTTTTAAAGAAACCATGAATGAAGTAGGTTAGCAGAAGCATTCCAACTTTGTACAAATTTAAAAGGGATTCTTCCTGTGCTGGTAAGTTTCCTGCTTCTTTTTGGTCCCTTGCTTTTACATCATGATCCCTAAGCCAGTTGCCCAGCATAATTTATTTTATGCTTCATGTCCTGAGTGGTTTCTCTATTGGATGAAGGATCCTAGTTTCTTCTGAGCTCACACCATTTCTATGATCACCGACTGTCATTTTTGGTCAGAGATTGGTGCATTTACATGATCGGTGGTATCTGCTATCCCAGGAGTCTCTGAATGAGGCGCTCCGCAGACATTTGTTAAGTGCCTGTTATGTGGTAATTGCTAGAAAAGTCAGAAAGAACTAGACATGGCCCCCGGCCCCAAATAACCTTCTCTCTTCACTTTCCCATCTCTGTGGTCAATAAGTTTTGATGGTCTCAGCAGCCTGAGCATGAATGGAAAGGGGGGGGGGGTAAGTCCAGTCGGAGTTATTAATTATACACATTGGTTAGCTCTTTTATTATTGTCAGTAGAAATCCACAGCTTATATGTTTTATGGTTGTGTGTCTTGATCAGATGTGAACTGGCCTTGGAGATAATGATACAAGGTGCTGAGCACCTTGATGCTTGCTCCACAGATGCTTTTTAAAGAAGTAGCTTTCTTGAGATATAACTCACACACCAAAATGCACTCATTTACAGTGTACAGTTCAGCGGTTGTTAGTATATTCACAGATCTGTGCACCCATCCCCAGAATCTAATTCCAGAATGTTTTCTTGTATGTCTGGCATCTCTCACTGAGCATGATGTGTTCAAGGTTCATCCATTTTGTAGCATGTGTCAGAGCCTTGGTCCCTTTTTTTTTGGTTAGGGGGTGACAAAATATATATAACGTCAAATTTTCCATTTAACTTCAATGAATGCCTTTTGATCCACCCATTTATGGCAAGGATTCTTAACCTGGGGTCAGGGAAGCCCAAGGTGACTACAGGCAAGTCTGTCTGTGTAGTTTTCAGGGAACCAGGGCAGCATGGGAGGTCACAGCTTTGATCCGATTCTTGAAGTGGAAAAATGCTGTGAGAAATTACAAGAAAGCCAGCAGTGATCAGCATGACCTCCTACCATGGGAAACCAGAGAAGGGGTGTGGGCCCCTCCCCATCAGACCTGGAGCCTGGGCTGAAGCAGCAGCCTCCACTGACACCCAATGCTAGGCTCTAATCCCCAGTCCCCAACCTCAGGGACCCCAGCCCTGTCCTTCCAGATCCGAGTTTCTCAGTGGCAGCACTGTGGACACTAGGGCTGGATCACTCCCTGTTGTGGGGCCATCCTGGGCACTGCAGATGCCGAGCAGCGTGGCTGGCCTCCACCCACTTCATGCCAGGAACACCCTCCAGTTGTGACAACCACGAATGTCCCCAGACAGTACCCAGTGTCCCTGGCATGGCAAAATTTTCTCTAGTCGAGGACCACTGCTCTAGATTTCCTGGGTTTTGGCAACCAATGAGCTGTGCTTTTCTTACTCAGCTCCTGAAACCACAATGTCGTAGGTTTGTTGCCAAATGTCCTTGTCCTTCCTTTCTTCTTATATCTAAGACCTTTCCACTGTGACCTTGCCACTCTCCCAATCTGGAAATGGAGCCTGGTGCCCTAGCCCTTGTGGCTGGCCTTCCTGGTGCCTTGCTTGGCCAATAGGCTGCAGCGGGAGTGACGCCCTGCCTGTACCAAGCTTAGGCTCAAGAGGCCTCACCTGTATCCGCTCCATTTCTTGGGATCCTGCTGTTAGGGACCGAGGCTGGCCTGCTGGCACAGGAGATACCACAGGGAGAGTGCCACAGTGCCCCATCTGACACTGCCAACCAACGATGCAGGAGGGAGCCCTGCCAAGACCAGGAGAGCCACCAGCTCAGCCCTGCCTGCAGGATCATGAGTGAGATACATGATTGCTGGGGGGTTTTTTTTGTTTTTTGTTTTTCCTTTTTGTCTTTTTTTACTGATGGGTAACGGGATCGCAACCCTCGGTGTCGCGCCCGTATCGGGGACCAGCAACGGGATCGCAACCCTCGGTGTTGCGCCTGCACCGTGCTCAGCCAGTGAGCGGGAACCAGTCTCCACATGAGATCCGAACCCTCGGCGGGAGCGCCACCGCGCTCCCAAGCAGTGCACTCTCCAGTGCGCCACTGGGCCGGCCCCATGATTGCTGTTTTAAGCCAGGGACCAGCAAACCTTTTCTGTAAAGGGCCAGAACAGAAATATTTTCGATTTTGTGAGCCACATAGTCTGTGGCAGCTACTGAACTCTGCCATTGTAGCACCAAATCAGCCACAGACAGTATGTGATCGAATGGACATGGCTGTGTGCCAAGAAACTTTATTTTTCAACTCTGAAATGTGAATTTCCTATCACGGTCACGTGTCATGAAATATTACTCTGTTAATTTTTCCAACCATTTGTTTTTTTTGGTGGCTGGCCAGTATGTGGATCTGAACGCTTGACCTTGGTGTTATTGGCACCACACTCTAACCAACTGAGCTCATGGCCAGCCAATTTTTTCCAACCATTTAAATGTAAAGACTGTTCTTAGCCTGTGGGCCATACAGGTGGTGAGCCAGAGTTGGCCACATTTGGCCAACCCCTGTCTTTAAAACCCATCCCTTGCTCCCTCCTTCCTATTCTGGGCTCTGCCACACCCAGCTCTCCTCCTAAAAGGGGAAAGAGACCCTTAATAAGGACACGCCCTCCCCTAATTGGAGACACGCTCCCTGCTCCACTTCCATGCACACGCTTGCTCAGCTGAATAAAAGTGGGATGACACTTCACCCTCCCACCATCACCCATTTACCCTCCCACACCACACGCAGCGTGCATGTACATGTGTGCATGTGTGTGCATGCATGTGCATGTGTGTGTTGGTGGCTCATGGTGTCTTGAGTGATTACTCAAGATGAGGTGGCCGAGTGGTCCTTTTTTGGGTCACTGTCATTACGTTGATCATTGTGACAAACACTTATTACAGTCACCATCCCCAGTCCCTGTTTGAGGTATTTTAAAGCCCAGCACTACTGTGAGCTGGCTTGGACCTTTTCTTTGCAGGTGATGTGGGGACTTGTGTGCTCTGTTCCCATGTCGACCGTTCTCTCTGGTTCTGCTCCTAAGTGTCTTGTGTCTTCTAATAGTCCTTGCCTTTGGCTTCTCCCCTCTATGACCATCACCGCCTGTCCACTCCAGCTGTCATAACAATACTTCAGACTGGGCGTCTCAAACAACAAATTTACTATCTCACAGCTCTGGAGCCCTGAAGTCCAAGATCAGGGTGCTAGCAGGGCGGGTTTCTCCCGAGGCCTCTCTCCTTGGCTTGCAGACGGCCGTCTTCTTGCCGTGTCCTCACATGGCCTTCTGCTGTCCAGATGCAGTCCTGGTGGCTCCTCCTCTCTTTTTTTTTCTTCCAGTTTTCTTTTTCTTTATTTGTCCACATTCAGCTCAATTCACATGTACTGCCTGAATGGTCTAGACATACAAAAAAACAAACAAACAAAAAAACTCGCTTTCTCCCACTGGTTAAAAAAAGAGTGTTGAACTTCACCTTTCTTTGAAGAATCTTGACATTAAGAAAAAGGCGTGCCACACAAGTAGATTGTTTCGAGTCCTGACTTTGACACTTACTGTGCCTCAGTCTCCTCATCTGTAAATCAGGTTCAGTGATAGTCCTAACCTCATATGGTTGTTTTGAGTTTGTGTTAATTTGTGAAAAGCACTTAAAATTTTGAGTTTGTGTTAATTTGTGAAAAGCACTTAAAATTGTTCCCAGGCTCCCAGGGAGGTCTCGGGAACATGCACTGGGAGACCCGTGTTCCCTGCAACTGCACTGGTGGGCCAGGGTGAGTCCCAGTCCCACACCGGCCAGGACTTCAGTTACAGCATCCAGCCCCAGGAGCCCACACCTGTGCCCACCACTGTAGCTGCCTACCAGGTATCCAGCCATCTCTTCTCACTGGAAAGCACTGTGGTATTGTGTGCATGAGCGTGGCGCTCCCCCTACATGCCTTTTCTCACGGCCCCCTTACTGCGATCTTTCCTTCTGGTGTTTTCTTCTGGCAGTGTGTATGTGATGTGGGGGAAATCAGTTAAATTAGAGTCACTTCCGAAAGGAGAATTGGCTTCTCTCAGGGAACCTCACAAGGGGAGCACAGAGGGGCATTTGGGGACAGTGACTAGGTGCAGAGCTTTGTCTCCTGTCTGTTACCTGGACTGAGCAGGTGTCTCTGAAGGAGGCAGAAGCCTCATGGGAGAAGGGGACCTTGGCCACACAGCCCCAGACAGGCCAGGACACACCCTCACCCTTCTTGTGCTCTGGGCCCTGCAGATCTGGCTGCTGTGTTTCCACTTGGTGTCACAGAGGCGTCCCATGCAGACCTCAGCCCTGCCACCCACACCACATCCCCATTTATGTCAGTAACTGGCATCACAGGCCACAGTCACCCAAGCTTGGACCCTCTAACCCCTCCCTCTTCCCCACCTCTCTCCATCCATTCACCAAGGCCTCGGGGGCTTCTCTCCAAGCCTGCCCTCTCCGTGCTCCCCAACAGCCAGAGTCCTCTTATAAAGCACAGTGAGGCCTGGTTCTTCCCATGTCGCCAACTCCCAAACCAGGGCCTAGTCCTGAGAAGGGGCTCGGGGCCAGAACTGTGGGAATGAATGAGCACGGACAGAGTGCAGTGTGGCCCTGAGCTGCTGTCCCCTGCTCTTTGTCTCTCTCCCATGGAAACCCTCATGTAGGACAGTCACAGCTACAGTCAATGGCCACCAGCAGCAACAAGGACAGATGGTACGCCCATCCTCGGCCCCCAGCCTCTGATGCACTCTACCAGCCAGGTGGGTCATCCACAGGGGCAGAGGGCGGGGGCAATGAGACATTGGCTGTAGCACAGGAAGAGCTCATTGAGGTGACACCTTAGACACTCTAGACTCACAGGAGATCGGGAGTAGCGAGACTGTCAGGCTGGGCTTCTGAGATGTGCCCCAAGCCTCGGCCAGCTGGTAGCCCTGTGCATGTGAGGGCCAGACTCGCGGTGGAGCTAGATTTCTTTTTTCAAGGAAGCTTTCCCAGGATGGAAGGAGCTAAGTTCAGTGGAGGACTTGGGTGTTAGAGGTGGAAGACGTGTAGGAACTCATGGAAGACACACACGGCCCTTCTCCCTCATGGCCGTGGAGGAGGAAGCCAGAGTCTGGACAGAAGTGGTGGGCACAGGGTCACACGTGAGGCACTGCCGGGTCCTAGCCCAGGGCTCTGGTCTCCAATCCTGACTTCATCCTCCCACACGCACCAGCCAGCCGAGCTGGGGCCCATCCACAGGCTCAGGGCAGGCAGGGACAGCAGGGAGGGGGTGGCTCTTCAGAGAGCCTGAGCCTGTTCTCTAGGGACCAAAGGAGGCTATGGGCAGCCCAGCGGTGGCCACAGCCAAGCCCAGCCCCCACAACAGGTGCCCACAGCAATGGTTGGGCAGCTGGTGAGCACCTCATCCTCGGGCCACACCTACCCCATGGTAATGAGTGTCCAGCCTGACGCCTTTGTCTCCACCACAGCCTCCTACCCCCTGTCCTCATATGACCCCATCTGTACCCCTTATACCAGTAGGACCATCGTTTCCCTGTGCACATATGTTTGCACAGGCGGTCGGTACATCTGCTCCCCTAGTAAACTGGGTGGAAATCAATAACTCTCCCTTCCTCTCTCATTTTTTTCTCCACTTCTTAGGACCAAGCTACCTGAGCTATGACAAGTTGGTGACTCAGCAGCCTGTCCCTATTATGCTCCAGCACTCACCCTGCAGATGCAGCTCCCACCTCCCCTGGAAACCCCCCAGCAGCAGCCCTCCCTGCTGCCAGTGCCCCCCATGGGCTCAGCACCGCGGAGCAGCTCAGGAGGCAGCCCCAGGGCCCACTCTGCTGGCAGCTTCCCTACGAAGCCCCCATTCCCTCAGCAGCCCCAGCTTCACTACTGCGACATCTTCAAGATCAGCTGTGCAGGTCCCCAGGTCAGTCCCCCTCCAGCGTGGGCAGGCCCAGGGGTCTCTCTGATCCCCATTCCCTGTGGGCCAAATGTGGGCACCAGGGGTCAGGGTCACTGCCTGGCAAAAGTAGGTTTATTGGGCTGGCCGGTTAGCTCAGTTGGTTAGAGCACAGCCTTGTAACACCAAGATCATGGGTTCATATCTCCGGACTGGCCAGCCGCCAAAAAATAAAAAAGAAATGGATCTGTTGTTAAACTTGCACCATAAGGTATGTGGAAGAATTGCCTTAAGGCGAGCCTGCTGGTGTTCTAGTGGAACAAATGAGAGCCAGGCCCAGGGTCCACAGTCACCTGCAGAAGCCGTGGTTGTGATGCCCAAGGCAGCTTCTCTGCGGGCTCTGCAGGCTCTCATGGGGTGGGATGCAATGGGCAGTGAGGCAGACGTGGCTGTCCACAGGAGGCTGGTGGTGGCTTCTCTTTGCTAGGGGCCATTTAATTAGGGCTGATACAAACAATTCAGATGCTCTGCTGAGCCTCGGGGTGAGCATGGGTGCGTGCGTGTGCACAGTAGTGTTTGGGACGTGCAAGTGAAGGATCTCCTTGCCAAACACACGAGCCTGAGTTAGTAAGGCTCAAAAACAACCCTGCTAAAATCGTAGGCTCATTCCCTGGAAGACAACTGGATGCTATACGTCTGTCATCGCAAAACACACATCCTGATTTTGTTTCATTTTTAGTACTCTGAAAGGGGGCTCTGGACTGTGGTGAAAGGCAGAGTCCAGTATCGCAGGCTCTGGAGTTTTGAGAAGCCTCCAGAACCCCTCATCAGGCCCCAATGACACAGCTGAGGAAATGGGGCCAGCCGTGCCAGGGCCAGCCTGGGACTCCACCCTACCCCCTCCCCAGGCCACCCTTTTCCAGTCTAGGGCTCTTTCCCTCAGTGGTGCTCACCTCCATCACCTGCCAGAGGGGGTCAGGGGGGACACTACCTCATTTACAGAGTCCTTGGGCAGGATGTTTTGGGTGTGCTTTCTTCCATTGGAAATGTGTGCTCATTAGGAAAAGATTGCCTTTGCCTGTCCCCATCTCTATCTCTATGCGTGATTTTTATTTTGCATCATGGGGGCCTTGCTGAATATAAAATTCTATGCCCATCTTGGTTCCTTGTGCCAGACACGAGCCTCTCCTCCTACGACCCAGACTCTTCCCAGTATCATTCGGAGTGAGCCCATGATGTTCTGCTCAGTACCCCACATAGAGGGTGGTTTGGGTCCTGGAGTTGGCCTCCTGGATGTGTCACCTGGCCCATCACTCGCTAGTGGTGACCTGAGCAAGTGGCAT
>NW_007726981.1:458282-468594 GCF_000696425.1 Galeopterus variegatus | reverse complement strand
GCTTTCTTCCATTGGAAATGTGTGCTCATTAGGAAAAGATTGCCTTTGCCTGTCCCCATCTCTATCTCTATGCGTGATTTTTATTTTGCATCATGGGGGCCTTGCTGAATATAAAATTCTATGCCCATCTTGGTTCCTTGTGCCAGACACGAGCCTCTCCTCCTACGACCCAGACTCTTCCCAGTATCATTCGGAGTGAGCCCATGATGTTCTGCTCAGTACCCCACATAGAGGGTGGTTTGGGTCCTGGAGTTGGCCTCCTGGATGTGTCACCTGGCCCATCACTCGCTAGTGGTGACCTGAGCAAGTGGCATAGCCCCTCCAAGTCCCAGTCTCCTTGTGGAAAAGGTGTCATCATAGGATTGGCCTCCCAGTGGTCGTGATGCCCAAATGGCACATAAAAATGTCAGCTCTCATTATTCCCAGCCTTTAGTTAATACTCTCAGTGCTTTTTATACAGACATTTTTATTAAGGTTATAGAGGTTTACATGCAGTCATAAGAAATGATGCAGAGAGTGCTGGTGCACCCTTCACCCAGTTTCCCCCAATGCTAATAAATACCACCATGCAGGATTATGGTCAGTGTCACTACTAGGATGTTGGCAGTGACACAATCCACCCATCTGATTCAGGTGTCCCCTGTTTCACTTCTAAAGATGCTCCTCGACTTACGATGGGGCCAAGTCCCAATAAAACCATCCTAATGTGAAAATATCATAAGTTAAAAATACACTTAATACCCTGATAAACCCACTGTATGTCAAGCCATCGTAAGTCAGGGACCTTCCGTACTCATGTGCACGTGTGTGTATTTTGTCCTAGCCAAGTTCTCCACCACCACCAAGATACTGAACTTTTCCAGCACCACAAGGACCCTCGGGTTGCCGTTTTCTACCCACAGCCCCCTCCCACCCGCCGCCTACCCCAACATTGCTCAGACACCACTGCATTTAGACAGAATTTTCTTTTACAGCAGTCCCCAAACTAAACATGTGATCTTTTGAGGATGCTTTCTTAAGAAACTCATTTATTTTTAGAAGATGGAAGAAATCTTATGTCTCTTAGTTCCACCTTCTGAGTCTATGGACTGGGTTTAATAAAGCAACATGGGAGGCCCTTGGGTACCAGCAGGTGGAGGGTGGGGACAGCAGACCCTGCCTCTCACGAAGTCGTGCATGCTGTGCCTGTGGCCTGCAGGGCACGAGGCAGTGCCCAGCAGGGAGATGCCCCCTTCAGGCCAGCTCTCACTCTCTGCTCTTCCCTGGCAGACCTACCAGGAGCATCTGGAAGGACAGAAGCACAGAAAGAAGGAGGTGGCTTAGAAGACAGGCATCCAGCTTGATGGTGGGCTGAGCAGGAATCTGGCCCAGTAGCACTGCGACCTGCGCACTGTGTCCTGCACCGGGGCCAACACCTACATGGCCCACAGCCAGGGCCCCGATCACCAGAAGGTATGAGCCCCATGTGGGAGGGAGCCCCGGGCCATGTCTGCCTCCCACCACTGTGTCTCGGAAGAAGCCGTGGTCAGTGCCTGACCCAGGGGATCACCTGGTGACATTGGAGGGAGAGCCACCAGGAGGAAGCCTCCTCACAGAGCCCAGGCCCATGTGTCCTCATTCCAAAGGTACCAAACATACACTTTACCAGTTATAAAAGTCATTCCTGGGGCTGGCCATTTAGCTCAGTTGGTTACAGCGCACTGCTGACAACACCAGATCAAGGGTTCAGATCCCTGTAGTGGCCAGCATGCAAAAAAAAAAAAGTCTTTCCTGCTTAAAAAAAGCATGAAGGCATGGAGGGGACTTGTACCTAGACCTCAGAGGAAACCTGACCTTTCGCTGTGGTGCTGCACAGAGTTTGCACTCTGCTGAGGTCGCAGGTGTGCTCCTTTGGGCTTTGGCTTTTTGCACTTCTTGTTTTCATACCATTGTTTTTCCTATGGCCTGAAAAATGCTTGTATGAAGTTATCTTATGGGGGAAAAAAGTAACAGGATCCCCCACCTAAGAGAAGGTAGGGAGACAGCTGGCCTCCCTGCCAGGCCTGGGGATGCCTTTAGGAAAGCAGCCACTGCCTCCAGCTTGCCTTACACGGGGGCGTGCCTGGAAGATACAAAGAGGGATTCCTGGCCGGATGCTGCCTCAGCCCTGTGCAGTCATGAGCAGGGGGATTAGGAAGTCCCCTGCCCCAGCACACAAACCTTCAGATGCCCAGGCCCACCTGCTACACTCCCTCCAGCCCTGGGCCTCTGCTCATGGCTCTCTTCCACCCCCCTGGCCCTGGCGCCAAGGACCTGGCTCTTCTCCCCCACTTACCTGGAAGCTCATCAAGGTCCCCATTGCCGGGCTCCCAAATGCCTGTGTGAACCCACAGACAAGTCCTGGAGGATGGGGAGTGGGTGGGGGCAGGAGAGCTGGGGGCCAGGGGTGGGGCTGCAGGTGGGGTAGGGTTAGGGCTAGGCGGGGGGCAGGGGGAGAATGGGCAGGTCTGAGCTGTGAGAGGCAGAGGCTGAGAGCTGGTGAGTACGTCTGAGATAGTTGTCACTGCAAATGCCAGGGGCCACAGAACAGTCCTTTCCAGCTGGGATCTTTGCAATAAGTGCCTTTAAGTAGAATTGCTGAGGCTGGGGCGTGGCCGGAATATGGCTATATGTGTGCAGACTTATGCATGCGTGTGTGTGTGAAGAACACGGGTGTGTGTCCACGGACATGTGCACCTTCCGTCTTAGCAGGCAGCCCCCAACCACCCATCCATCCACACACAGAGTCCCCATCTGGGGCAAGCACTGGCCTGGAGCTTGGGAGGTGGAGGGACAGCCCCAACTTTCCACCTACACAGTGGAGTTGGAGGAAGAGTGTCAGTGGGAGCCAGCGTGGGTGTTGGAGCATTAGAAGTGCCACGCCTGTGTGATGCAGGAGCTGGCTCAGGGAGACCTTTTGGAGTGAGAGATGCTGGGGAGAGTGGGAGGCATTCCCATGGGAGCTAGGGAAGGGGCAGGGTCCCCGGGGACAGGATACTCTTCCTGTCTCTCAAGGAAGCTGGCCAGGCACAATGGGAGTCTTGACACTGGGGCTCAGTCAGTTCCAGGTCATTAAGCTGCAAGCTAAATTGGGGAAGCCCATACCTACCATCGAAACTGTGCCAAGGAACTCCAGCCTGGACTGCACCCCCTGCACCAGCAATCTGGCCCCCGTGGCCATGCAGAGTACCCTGGAGGTCTCAGCCAAGCCCACAGCCCCAGCTGGTCCCAGTGTTCATGCCCCAAGTGGGCCAGCACTGGCCAAGAGACCAGCGGCCTCGCGGGCCCCAAGCATGTGTACATGTCTCTGTGGTTCTCCGCCTAAGTCCTTGTGTGTGTTCCTCTGCCTGCCACAGCTGTCCTGATCACTGTTCTTGTGTTTTGTGAGACGTGATCATGCAGTTTGTGTGAATGTGTGTGAGAGAGTTTTCGTCTTCTCGGGGAGGAACTTCAGCTATGAATGGGGTATGATTGTCCATGTTTCCACCAGGAAGGGGGGTTCCACCTTTGGCCCCCACAGCTCCACACTTTGATGTGAGACCATTTCTGGGAAATGTAGGCAGAAACGATGAATGGAATGCCATCTCTCCCCACAGAGTTGGGGATTGTGCTGGGGCACTGGTAGTTCCAGCCACCCTAGGCCTGGAGAATTCCCTGGGCTATGCCTCCACCATGCTGGGCAGCAGCCTCACCTTCCCTGCTCGAGAACCTGAGGTAGGAATAGCTGAGCTGGATCAAGGTGGGAATAACTAGGATTAAATGTCAGGTGCTCAGCTGACTGCTGTGTGCACTGCCTGATCTATCTCCACAATCACTCTTTAAACTAGACTTGGTCACTAGACCCAATGTACAGATGGAAAAAGCGAGGTGGGGCCCCGTGAGTGCCTGGCTCCAGGCCACACAGTAAGCAGTGGAGGTGGGATTCAAACCCAGCTCTGTCCAATTGTCTCTGCCCTGGACCACCATGCTCTGTGCGGAAAGTGGGGGTGGGGGTGGGGAGAGGCTCATTTTATTTTTAGCCTCAGCAGCACTGTTTCTTGAGTAACAGCATAATTCTGAAGTTCAAACCATCAAGGAGTTTTGATATCAAAGAAATTTATCTCTCCTGAGCGTCCATAAATTTGCCTAGTGGGGGCACTAGGTTAAGTGGGACCCTTGGCCCACCTAATATTTCCTTATTGACTAGCTAAGTGCTGTGGATTTTGTGCAGTTGGTGGGTTCCTCAAGCGAGGCACCTAAAACCAGAGCTTCTCCTTGATGGACTGAAATTGGCCTCATTGTTTTCTTGGCTGTGACACAACTGGCATGAAAGGGATAGTGAGGCCCCCAGCCAGGGTGGTCCCACAGATGTCACAAGGAGGAAAAGGGACAACGGACAAGGGACCTGGGTCTGGCCAGCTCTCCACCGTGCACAGCCTGGCAGATTTGCAGCCAGTGCAGGTTATAAGTAAACATAGTTTTTCCCCTTCAGGGTCCCCTGAGTCACTGGCAGCAGGCAGCAGACCCCAGGAGAGGAACCTGGCACAAGCCAAATCGGAGGGGCCCAGAGAGCCACCCACCTGGGGAAGCTCGGAGGAAGCGTCCAGGGACTGCTGTGACGTGCAGCCAGTGGACCCAGACTACAAGGGAGGAGGTGGGTCAGGACCGTCACTGCGTCTGGGCTCTGGTGGGCTCTGGTTGGTCAGACTCAAGACTCCACCCAGGTCCTCCCATCTAAGACTGACAAACCCGTCGGCATTCACAAGCTCCACAGGCCAACCTCGAGGAGTCCAACTCTGAGCAGACCCACCTGATGGTATAGGTGCTAGATTTCCTATGCTAGAAGGGACCAAACATGGTTCCGTGAAGGCCTGAGATAGGTAGAGGCATTTCCCGGTGGTGCCCCATGGAACTGTCACCCTCATCCCTTCAGAGAGGAAGGTGGAAAAGGAATTGGGGCAGTAGAAAGCTTGGTGAGAGCTTGGAGACCCTTCTGTCCCGCCCCTCTGCTGGGCCTGAGGGGCCTTAGGACCCGCTGAGGCTGAGCTGAGCAGCAGAGCTGAGCCCCATCCAGATCTCTCACAGGACAAGAGTTCCCCTAGGTGTGGGATCCAGAATCCCAGCCCCAGATAGGTCATGCAAGCCAGCATGTACCCTGCAGGGCCACCACGCAGATGTGCACAGCGGAGATAATTGGCCCATGAGGCTTGTCGCAATTCAGAGGCCTTCTCCACATCTGATTCCATGGTCCCCAGGCCCCTGAGTTCTCCAGCAATAAGTAGATGCTGCTTCTGCAGACATGCACATGGCTAAGAGGAGGCGAGAGGATCAGTGTTCCTCCTGTCCTTGTGTTCGTGTTCTGGTTCAATTCAGCATCTTCCGTTTTGCCCAGCACAAAATAACCACAGCAGCTGGAATTGTGATTTTGGAGACCCTGCCACTTAGTTAAGGAGAAGAGACACGTTTTAAAAGCCACAGGAGGACTGTCCAGTTAGCCGAGTCTGTTAGAGCATGGTGCTGATAACACCAAGGTCCAGGGTTCAATCCCTGTACCAGCCAGCCGCCAAAGCAAAACAAAGCCCCATGAAAGAGAGAAACAGGAAGGGCCCACGGTCAGGAGAAATTGTGTTAAGGCAGGTCACCAGCCGAGGCACCTGGGAAGGCTGAGCCACCTGGGCATCAGTCACATCCCACAGCCTCGTGCCTGGCTAGGGCTCACCTATTTTGTGTCTCAGGTGTGCAACGACGAAGGGAAAGTGATTTGGTTCCACTGCAAGCTGTGCAAGTGCAGTTTCAACGACCCAGCGCCAGGGACATGCACGTGAAGGTGCGGCGGCACCGGCTGCAGTACAAGGTGCGTCCAGCAGGGGACTCAGCCCGCGGGCGGTGCCAGGAGACCCCTGTGGTCCGAAGTCCCCTCCGCCCCAGGTGACCTGATGAGCTCAGTGGCTCCCTTTGCTCTTGCCCGAGGAGCTTTTTCTGAAGCGCTGCCGGCCGCAGTCTTTCAGGGTTGCTTTGGTGAACTCCGTGAGCTCTTCCTGCTCCCTTAGCTTTGGAAGCTCTCTCGGGCTCCTCCCATGCTTCCTGAGAGGCAAGGGGATGTCCTCCTCTGCCTCAACTCACAGCCCATGTTCTAGGCCAACACCTGGCCTAGTACCTGCACAGAGGGGGACTCAAGAACTAGGGGACAGAAGGAAGGATGGATGCATAAGTGGACTGATGGGTGGGTGGGTGTGTGGATAGGTAGGTGGACAGATGGATGGATCGATAAGTGGATGAATGGATGGGTGGGTGGGTGTGTGGACAGAAATAAACCAGTGACATTCGTGAATTAGTTTGGAAAGCATCCTCAGTCCTGGTCATGCAGGTGACTTGCAGGCAGGTCAGTGAAACAAGGGGAGGGGATAAAACCACAGGAACAAGCACAGCCTGGTGTCTGCCAAGTGCATTTCATCTTTTGCTGGTGGCCATTTGGTTTTAAACTCTGCACCCACTTGTTGCTGGGGACAATTCCCAAGGCACATGGTCAAGTCCTTAATGTGCACATGAAACAGATGCACAAATGCTGCCTGGTTTCCCCAGACACTCTGTCACTTTGGCGATTGTAGACACATGTTGTTGCTTTTTCTTGAGCCAGAATTATTTTGATTGGGAGTGAGTGTCTTTAGTTAAAATCAGCAGGTGCTCTTGTGATGAATTTTCAGTAAATATCCCACAATCACCAATGTTATTCACCAGTCATATCCTGCGCCTTCTTCCTGTGACCCCTTTGTCAGGTCTATAACCTGTAGGTTAAGCTTTTATTTTCGGCCGCTATCTGTCAACTCTGAGTGTCAGTCCTGGTTCTGTTCCCACTCAGTAGCCCCCTTTCCCCACCACTGCTTTAAGGAGTTTCAAGACTTAGGGGGATTTAAACCCCACTGTTGTATAAACACGGCAGGAGGAGGTCAGTCTTGAGGTCTCTCCCTGTGTCCCTGGGACCTGCCCCTCCATTCTTGTCTAAATGAAGGTCTCTAATCTCATAGCCTTTTCTTCCCTTTTCAGAAAAAAGTGAACCCCAGCTTCCCCATCACCATCAGGCACAGCAACAGGGTCCAGAAGCTCCTGGAGGAGCGGCTGAGAAGCGGAGGCTCCTGGCCAAGAAGCCGCTGGAGGAGATGCGGCGCTGGCACACGGAGATGAGGTGCCACCGCCACGGCCAGCCTCGCGGTCCACCTCCCCCGGTCACTACCCCTCCCCCTGCTCCTGGTAGGTGGCAGGACGTTCCCTTACTCTCGGTTCCTCACTGGAAGGGCCCGGCTACTACTTGCAGGAATGAGGAGCTCACAGGCTTGCACCCCGACTCCCAAGTGCACTCAGGGTGTGGGGACCTTGACAGGGAGGCAGCAGATCCACCATCTTCTGTGGCCAGGCGCGGCTTGGGACCAAACCTTCACCTCCACCCACATTGGGGGGCCTGCTTGGTGGCTTCCAGGCATGGGGATGGGGCTGTTAACCATGCATGTGATGAGCAGCCCATGCCATCCGGGTTGTTGGAGAGAGAGAGGGTTTTAGTGCTGAGCTCAGCATCACCATTACTGCCACAGTGACATGATAAAGGTAGAGACGGAAGGCACTCCCTGCCCATTCACAGGGACACTGGCTACTACAGAGGCACCTGGTGTCCACTGTGCCCCAAACCCCCATGACAAAACCAGCTCACCCTCCCAAGGCTCACAGTCCAGTGGGGGACAGGGACACATGACCAGGTGATTGACACACGACAGGACACATGACAGTGCAGGCTGAGCAGGGTTGTAATGGCATCAATGGGCAGAGGGGGTCCCAGAGGAGGCACCTGACCTGGCCTGGGTGTTCAAGGAGGCTTCCTGGGAAAGGGGGCACGAATAGGAGTTTGCCAGAAGGGGAAAGAGTGGCGCAGACAAGAGGAACAGCATGTGAGATGGCTCCGAAGAGAGAGAAAGGAGCGTGGCCAGGAGCACCGAGAGTCCTGGTTCCGGTTCTGGTTCTGCCACTGGTAGCCAGTCAGTCCCTTCTCTGGGCCTGTTTCCACTCCTTGTCATGGCTGTGAGGATTCAGTAAACTCCGTGTGTAACACGCTCAGCCAAGCCTGGCACATGGGGAGCTGCAGGTCACAGGGCCGGCATTTCCATCCTGCCCCCGCCTGGCAGCGGGGAGCCAGGAGTGCTGGAGCAGCCTCCTCTGCATCTGAGGTTGTAGGGCCCAGGAGGACCCCATCCAGGTGGGGGTGGGGACTGGTAAAAGCACACCACGGGGCAGTTCACAGTCTCTGGCCTCACCATGAAAGGAAATGGCAGGGCAGGGGTGGGGAGGTCTGTTTCCTGCCCCTGTCCTAAATTGGACACTTCCTGCCCCAGGCCAGCCCGTCGGTGGGCCAGGACCCCCTTCCCTCCCCTCACTCCCTCTCTCACCCCCATTAGTGAGGCCACCTGCTGCGGGAGCCTCTCAGAGAGTCCCAGGTGTTCAGCCCACACTCTGCTGAGTGACCAGCATTAAAGATGAATAATGAGCCAGAGCAGGGGCACCTGGGAAGCCCATCAGGCGTCACCGCACTGGCAGCCACCTCGTCTTGGGTGGCTTATTTAACCTCCTCGTTGCCTGCCTTTTCTCGCAGCTCCTGCTCCTGGTGCCCCCCTCCTCTCCCCAGTGAAGTTTGTCAGATTCAATGAATAAAAACACAGCACACACAGTCAGGTTTAAATTTCAGATAAAGGACGACTCGTGTGGTGGTATAAGTGTATCCTACGCACGACTTGGGACACACTTATACTGTAACAGTATTTGTTATTCATCTGAAGTTCAGATTCAGCTGGAGTCCTGCATTTTATCCAGCAGCCTCATTCCAGCCCATTCCTAATCCCACCTGGATTGACTGTGAGCCTCAGTGTCCCTTCCTGCTAATGCCCAGATGCTGGTCAACCTGGACCAGTCAGAGGGACCCTGGACTCAGGGGATGTTGGGGGCTTCCTGGTCAGTTGTGCCCCCCCACTTGGGTGCTGGATGGTGGGGCTCCCGGGGGGTCCAGTATAGGGGCCCAGGTATGAAGGGGGAGGCTGAGGCCTCTTCTATCTGCCGACTAGTGTGGACCTGTTTTAATATTTTAGCAACTTGTCCATCTGTACAGTGTTCCTGTAGACCATCAGTCTGGTCCTCGTCCCCTCCTTGACCCAGCCCTAGTATGGGTGAGGGTATTTTAGGTCCCTGGCAGGCCACTGGACCAGCAGGCATTTCTTGGGAATTTACACAAAAAGACCTAAAGTTACTGTGACTTAGGAGAGGTCCCTAAGAGACAGGAAAGGAGGAGTGACATGCCCACCTCCCCCAAGTACTCATTACTTGAGGTCTCTTTTACCTCCCTGGCCTTCAGGGAGGCCTCGATGGGGAGGGCACAGTCTCTGAATCCCAGGTTCAAATCCCAGCTGTGCCACTTATGAGCTGTATGAAGCTGGTGGCTTTCTCTGTGCTTGGTTTCCTCGCCTGTGAAATGGGGATAATAACGCTAGCAGCAGTACCAACTGTTGGGGTGGCTGAGAAGATCAAATGCATTCATTTATTCAAAGAGCTTGGTCTGGCACATAGATAGTGCTCACGGAAGTAATAGCGGGGCCCCAGCCTCTCTCCTGGGCCAGGGGGAGGGGCTGAGCGGGAAGCAGAGGCTAATTTTAGCCCTGATGACACCCCCTGGCCGTCTGCCTTGTCCAAACATCCCCAGCCCAGCCGGGACGTTCAAAGCGGCCCCCCCACCCCCAACCTCTGACATCCAAGGAGACTGTTTATTAGTTCTTGTGAGCTGCAGCATTCTTTGCCTGCCTCAGCTTGCCACCCAGCCTCCATCCCCGCATGGCCCCACCCCTGTCACCCTGGGTGAGGACCACCTCACCTGTAGATCCCTCTGGGACAGGCCAATGGCCAGGGGCGGTCAAAGTGAAGGGCAGGGAAGGGGCAGGCATAAGGGGTCACTCCTGCCCCAAAGTCCAGAGATCCCCAGTCTTCATTTAAAATTCTGCAAGTAAGAGTCTGAGCTTCTGTGTTAACTCACAGATATTTATTTAATCAGCACCTGTTTACTGAGCACCTGTTGGGTGCCAGGTCCTCCTGGGGACCCAGGCCCTGCCCCAACAGGGCTCCCAAATCTTGGGGGAAGACACAAGCCAGAAAACCAACACTAGAATTCATAGGTATGCGGAGTACTGTTCATTCATTCTTTCGTTCATTCAATCATGAGTTCATCCGTTCATTCAAGGCCTGTTTACTGAACTCCTACAGTGTAGTGCTTATTCAAGGTGCTCATGGT